>NW_027069547.1:1120727-1173279 GCF_002906115.3 Quercus suber
GAGTCTTAAACTTGTAGACCACTTTTCACCTATTTCTAATTGAAATAGGATTTCTACATGGGCTGGACTTCTAGGTGCCGTCCACCTCAACAAGGCAATAAAGGCATTTACCTTTTCATTCTGTAAAATTTCCAAGCAAAAGCATGAAAGGCTCTAGTTCCGTTCAATCAATAAAACTCCTAGCAATTGTTTGTGGCGTGCCACTATTAGTCATAAGTCATAACTCGAAATTTTTTATTTAAAAAACCATATTTAAAAATTTAAAAATTTTAAAAATATCGAAAGTATTTTAACAAAACAAAACAAAAAAATTTTGAAATTTTGTTTTTTCAAAAAGGTTTAAGATAAAATGAATAATTTTTTAAAATTTTCTAGGAAAATATTGTATAAATTTGAAGCCTTATTGAGAGAGAGAGAGAGAGAGAGAGAGAGAGAGAGTTTGAAAAAGAAAATTGTAATTGTGAAGGAATTTTATTTTCATTTCATGTCATCAAATTTGTGTAATAAGCAATGCTCATTATGTCTCGGTCGAATATAGACGTTTGATTTGGATATGAGATGAAGAAATATTACTCATTTGAGGGGTCCATCTACCATGAAAATGACATGGAAAAACATCCCCTAATCTATTTCATTTCTTTACCAAGAAATAAGGATGAATGATTGAGGTCCTATGTATACCAATTTAAAAATGTCTCATGCGATGAAGATAGGGGCCCAAGCGGCGGGACTATGGGAGATAGGCTTGGGGCCATTGGCATTAGTTTTCAACTACGACTCTTCCTTTAAAAATTGTGTTTATATTTAAATATAAATGAATAATGCATCATTTTTATTCCTCTTAATACATTCATGTCATCATGGTTCAGCGGTGGGTTTGTGGTTCAATGATGGCTGGTGCTTCAGTGGTGGCAATGAGTGGTTCTGTGGTGGATGATGTTTTTGGTGGCAACATTTTTTGGTAATTTTAGTGGTGGCTTTGGTGAAGAAGTGATGGTAGAAGGTGGTTGTGTGGGTTTACTGGAGAGAGAAAATTGAAGAGATTTTTTATCTTATTTAATATTGTAGTTTAATTATTTTAATGAGTTGGATGTAAGAATAGAAATTGAGATGCGGAGTGAGTTGTAAAATGAGATGGTAAAATAGATAAAGTAGATTTTGAGGATGTTTTACATCCTCGGATGCTAATGCTCTAAGTAAATCTATTTTATAGAAGTCTTATTTATTGTTTAAAAACAAAATCTATTCATTTTTATTAGGATATTTAGAGATACAGAAAAAATGTAAATAATATTAATTATGATCCATATCATTTGAAAGATATATAGTTCGAAAATTTTCAAACTAACTAGATAAAAAAAAAAAAAAAAAATCCCAATGAGTTATATGAATACTAACATAGTCTAAGTGTCTTTGTTATATATTTAAAAAAAAAAAGTAACACATGTTGAATCATGTTATTATCCAACTATATATATATATATATATTTACATTTAACTTGGCACATTAGAAAAATGTTCTTTAACTCCACCACTGAGAAGCTTAAGTACTGCATGCTCGTCCAAGAGAACAGATATAACACCCAAATGTGTTGGATATTTTCAAAACAAGAGTACTCAGAAAAACAATTGGTAGTTAATAGTTGAAACGAAAGACAATAAAAATTTGAATCCTAAACCTTTTCATTGAAAAGTTAATATACATGTTGTAAAACCTTTATCACACTTTAGCGGCTTGAATTTATTTGGAAAATTTTATTTAGCTTATTTGGCTGATGTGAATAACTTTTTAAAGGTATATATATATATATATATTTTTTTTTTTTTGGATAAAATGCAATAAAAAATTTTATTCCAAAGAAACAAGCCAGAGTACAATAATATAAGCTTTTTTCCGAACTTATAATATAACCCAGAGTACAATAATATAATTTAAGTTAAAACTATAACTTTTCTCAAAAAAAAAAAAAATATTACAACTATTTTTCTGAAATTATTTTTAAATTCAATAAACCAATAATATAAGCTTCCCTCACGGTAAAATTGGGCTGATTATCTTAATTTTATCCTTTCGTCCATCGGTCCATTAGAGTATTCACATTTGAAAATTCTATCACATCCTATTTTACCATTCTAAAAAGCTACTTTATCAATTATACAATACCATTTTGCAATACATTCAACATCCAAACTTTTATTTTCTTATTCTACTCATTAAACTTTTGCTATAAAATCTTGAATGAACTATATCTAAGTGCATTAATACCCATTGAGATCTCTATCTGCATGGTTTCTTTGTTTGGAAATTTATGAGCTAAAACATGAAATCCCTCTTGAGCTTCCTTTTTATTGAATGTAAACATCAATGTTTGTTGTGGCACACACCAATGCTAGCATTTGTATATGCATATAACAAATTTCTATTATGTTACTTGTGAGTGTGTGTGTGTGTGTGTGTTCTATTCTTACCCAAAAATAATGATGAGAAAATTTATATTTGTGTATCAGCTTTGATCTTAAGCATGTATAACATTGTAAATTTCCACTACTGCAGGGCATGCCAAAGAACATTGTTATTGGCTCTCACGTTTGGGTTGGAGATCCAGAATTAGTTTGGATTGATGGACAAATAATAAATGTAAATGGAGAGGAAGCTGAGATTCAAACTAGTAACAGGAAGACGGTAAGTTGAGTTCATAAGATGTTAAATAATCTTCCCAATCTAACAGGCCTTGTTGTGAATGCTAATCCTGATATGATTTGGAAGCATGAAAGGCCATTGTTTTAAAGCTACGTGTATCTTTATTGGATCTAGCTGATTTTTGTTTTTTGCTTGGAGAGGTGTGCGTGCAAAAGAAGACTCAAAAAAATTTGGAAACCAACTTTGACATATTAACTACTGTTGAAATGAAGATACAAGTCCAGAGTACAAAACGCAAAAGAAGACTGAGTGAGACTGAAGAAAAAAAGAGGTCGTTTTGTGTAAATGAGGACCCAATGACACTTAGTGACACAACTGTGTTTTGCAATCTTAGTAATTCTTTTAGTGAAACGCTTAAATAGATTTTTCTAATTTCTGTTATGAATTAAGTCCATGCGTTAGCTTGTAATTAGTGGTTAGATTAAAATAGTTTTCCTGCTAATCAAGGAAGTTAGTTTTGCTTATTTCTTTTCCAGATTTTGCATACAAGGGATTAGATTTTTTCTATCTATTCTCAGTTGCTTGTAATCACTTTTACCTTTCTTAGTACTTCGAACCAATTCATTTTCATCTTCCAAGGAGCGTGAGCGAGAGCGTTCCATGGTTCTCTGGATTTTGGGTCTAGGAATGTGAGAGTGGAACATAGAGAAATTGTCAAGAGGCACATACAAACTATGTGCTTGATTGGGAATCCAGTGATGAGCAAGAAGGTGACACCGAGTGATGCAACAAAAGAGAGTGTGTTGCAAATCATGTAATACAAGTAGTTCCAGTAATCAAACGCATCGGCCAACACAGCCTTTCCAGCTAAACATGGTGTGTTTAAGCTGCATCTAAAGCCTTGCATAGTATCAATCACATTTTCTTGCCAAAGACCTCCTGGGGGGCTGATTGTCTGTTGGAAAGTGATAGTTGTAATCACAGTAGACACCACCATTATTGAACCATGATTGTCTTCGACCCAATCACCCTCATATTTCAAGTACCCAAACCAATTCCTCCTCCCTTTCTTGCTTGACTGTTCTTGTACGGATTCACTGTGACCAACAGCAATTGCCAATGGTGGTGAGGGATTATTCACTCTTTTAATACTAACACCAGCATACATTAAAATGTTTCGAATGGTGAAACTTTTGAAATCTTTGGGACAGTGCTCCAACATTTCTAAGGCTGTAAAACCCGTGTTGTTCAGGAAATCCACTGCTTCTTTCACTTTAGGCACCAAAAGCAAGTATTTTATTGTCTGCAAAAACTTAAAGCGTTTTAGTTTTTATAATTTTTTTATTTTTTATTTATTTTTTAGAGGCATTATCCAAAAAGATCGATGCTACATAGACTGATAGACATAAAATCTATCCCTTATTAACAAGAAATGGATATTAGACCGGATGCAGCATTTGTAGGTTAATTTCTGACTCAAAAGTCATTGTGCGATTTTAGAATCTAGCCGACACCAAAAAAGAGAGAAAAAAAAAGAAAAAAAATATGAACTTCACTTTTCAATCCCAGAAAAAAGGTTGGAAAGTGATATTCCACAGTAGCCACCACCATTAACGAACCATGTGTCTCTTCAAACCAATCACCTTTATATCTCGACTACTTTTTAAGTCTTTAACTATTTGGTCAACCTACTCTAACTTGACTGTGTTGGTGTTGCTAATTCGTGGTGACCAATCGTGATTGCTGATGGTGGAGGAAGAATACTTTGGTTCATTGCTCTCTCAACACCGGCATCCATTAAAACGTTTTGAATGGTGAAGCTTTTGGATTGTTTTGGATAGTGATCTAATACTTCTAAGGCTAAAACCCATATGATTCAAGACATCTGCTTTTTCTTTCACTTTAGACATTGAAGGCAAGAATTTTACTGTCTGAAAAAATTTATAGCATTATAATTTTGAACAATTTTTTTATGAGAAGCACAACTAAAATGATACCCAAAAAAAAAAAAAAAAAAAAGGATTTTTTCCCAATATCATATAAACTCACTATATATATACTAAGACATCGTTGGTGAAAACTAGTGATGTTATGAAATATGCCATAGTGTAATTAGACTATAAGAGCATCCACATCAATTCGTGGAAATTTTTTTCCATTTTACACGTCTAAAACCTATTTTTTTTATTTTACACACTTATTTTTACAAAATACCCACATCAGTTTGTCTATTATACATATTTATTCAAATATAATATTCATTTCTTTAACCCAACACAACCCACACAGCAACCATCATCAGCCACCATTTCTCTCAAGATCGATGCCTCCGGCCTCCCACCGTGCAACAAGATCGATACTAGAATCCACACAAGCCGATCACACCGGAATCCCAAAGAAAACTAGTAAAAAAAAAAAGATTGATAAGGCAAAAAAAAAAAAAGGATCAAAACCCATGAGATTCACGGCAGGCTCAAGCTCAAGCTCAAGCAGTAAGAAAAGATTCTAGGCTCAAGCTCAACCAGTAAAAAAAGATTCACGGCAACCTCAAGCTCAACCAAAAATGGATCAAAACCCACAAGATTCTAGGCGACGGACCCGTCGGAGAACTCCGTTTGTGTTGTAGGTGACAGACTCATCCAATGACTTGGCTTGCTCGACCTCATTCTCATCGGTGGCGGTGGTGATTGGCAAAAGCTAGAGGAAGAAAGCTTGATGAGAGATGAGAGAAAGAGAGAGTTGTGTTGTGCACCTGAGAGAGAGGGAGCTGAGAGTCCGGTAGAGAGGAGAGGGAAAAAACTATTAAAAAAATTAAATACACATGCTACAGCGTCCGTGTAAATTTACACGGGTACTGTAGCTCGCTGAAAAATTTAAAAGACTTTACACATTTTTAAATAGACTGATGTGGGAAGTTTTGTGGGTTATATGTGTAAAATTCCTCTCTTTTTCTATTATACAAGAGTATACAAGAGCTGTTGTGTATGCTCTAAAAACTAGACTTTATTAACATATTTTTTCTCTAACAAGAAAGTCTCGTGTCTATTGACATTATCCCATGTTGTTAAGGAGAGAGTTGGCAGAGTACTAGTTTGGGGTGGGCTTGGCTCTTATATATGGAGAAAATCTTTTTTTTTTTTTTTTTCACAAAGTAAACTCAAACATTGAGTTTTTTTTCCCCGCCTCTCACTCCAGGTATTTAAATTTCCATTTTGTATTCTTCTTATTTGTCGGGGTCTTAAATTTGAAAGAGAGAACATTTGTTACTTGACACCTTGACTTGGCACATCATGTTAGATTCTAACTTAACTGAAAAGTTAAAAAAACATGGTAGCGTTATATCAAATAATGTCACACCTCGACGTTGTCTTTATTGAATGAAATTCGACCAGTTAACTAGCAACATGAATATCCTAACACCATTAGTAATCTAGAAAGAAATAAGATTCATAAGGAACAATCTACTCAGATATGCAGTGAAAAAAAAAGTCTACTCAAATATATGCAAGATATAAACTAAAACATACCTCAACTTGCTTTAGCATCACAGCTAATTGCAAGATGGTGTTGCCACCATCATGGTCTTTTGAATTGAGAAAGTCGCCTTTGTCACTCACAGATTCTACCAACAGTTTCAAAGCCTCCAGTTGGTTGTGTTTGACACGTAAGTGTAAAACAGTCTCTCCCCCATCAAGCATAACTTGTGTTGAATCAGGCCGTGTAATAATGAACTCTTTCACAACCTCAACCCCCCCTCTTATGACTGCGTAGTGGAGAGGAATTCTCCCATCTTGATCACGAATTAAGCATGCATTGCTATTTGCATGCAATAGTGCTCGAACAATGTCTACATGGCCCTCAGCAGAAGCCAAGTGGAGGGGGCATCGTTTGTGAGAGTCCAACTCGACAGCGAGCTGAGGTTTTTGAAGTAAGAGAGCTTTACTAAAATCAAGCTGCCCAGCTAAAGCTGATATGTGTAATGGAGTTTCACTGAAAGAAGTTAGTGAAATCTTACTAAGCGTGGGTCGTTATGGATCAACCTATACAATGGGGTTGTAGACCCACTCATTGATGCATTGTAAAGTTCTAGTATATCATCTTCTTCGCGCCTTACTTCCATTCTCTCACTCTTTCTCTCTGTCTCTTGCTCTCTCTATGTGTGTGTGGTTTGTGATTCCGAAAATTAGCGTATAAATAGATGCATGCGGTCCACATACCAATATTAACCATTGCTTGAGCAATCCACTATGACAGGAAAAAAGTTGAGAGTGACAATCGGTACTGTAGGTGTTGGACGAATCAGATATTTCATTCTCAATCACACACACTCACAGGCCAGTTCGAAATATCATGAGTATTATTTTACGTGATTATATTATAGTTATTGCATGGTCTTGAGGGCCAGTTCTAATTTCTTGTTGCAACCTAACTTGAACTTTTGTTTCAAGTGGTTAACAAAAGAATATATCCCAAGTAAAATTGGAAAGAGGCTTTCGGCTCAATCTCTAGCCTACAAAAGAAAATTATAGTTAGAAGATATTGTTCTCGATTAGTTTGGCTTTTTATTTAATTATTTATGTTATTTGTTTGTGCATAGTTTTTCCTTTTTAAAGCTTTTTTTTTTTTTAAGATACAACTGTATTTTATTTGATTTTTTTAATAAAATAAAACATCTACTTTCATAGGAGCATTAAATTAATAATTCGAAGACATATTAGGTTGTGTTGAAATTCTGGTTAATCTTTATAGGCCCACTGAGCAGTGGCGGCGCCACGTTCAAGGGTGTTCCTGAGAGAACACCCTGACCTGAAAAAAAAATAAATTTTATATATAATAATTAAAAATAAATTTATTTGTTTACCCTTAAAAAAAAATTAGGAACACCCTCAACCAAAATTAGGAACATCCTCAATCAACCAAAATTAGGAACATCCTCAACCAACGTTATTGATCCCGTGCCGTTCCAGCTGAGATGTGGATTTCAGTAGGTACTAGTTTTGTATCTGATACAGAAGAGAAAAGAAAAAAAAAAAAAAAGAGTGAAGAAGTGGTTGTGACGAGAACGTAGAGGGTAAGATAAAGAAAAAGTTGAAAGAAGATGAGAATATAAGAGACTTATGGTAAAGATCAGGGACATTCAAATAAAGAAGACGAAGACTATAAGAAGAGAAGACAAACCAATAGTCTAGACTCCTTTAGAAGAGATGAATCTTAAAAAAATAAAATAAAAAAAATCATAAGATCAGCAAACGTGTTACTAAAGACTGTATCTAGAGTTTCAACTTTCAATGTATTGGTTTCCAGCTGTATCTAGAGTAGAATGCTAAAGGTTGTTTTTTTTATTATTTAAAAAAAAATAGTAAGTGGTTGATAAGGTGCTGGTAACTTAACAATACTTATACCAGAGTAATATTTCTACTGTTTCTAGAATTTATATATATATATATATATAAATGTGTGTGTGTGAGAGAGAGAGAGAGAGAGAGAGAGAGAGTAAAGGATTCTTTTTGTACATTCAAGAGGTGCTTTGACTCTCATATTTATTGTACATTTGTACTGTTTACAACTATCCAAAATATGAATTTTATTTATAAAAAAATTATAAAAAAATATTTTAATCCAATTTTATTTAAATATTAAATTTAATTCATTATTTTATATAATAATAATTGTAAGGACTGGGTTTGAGCACCATTTCTAAGGGATAAGTGAATTCAAGTCCAGCTAGCCCAATACAATAAATTTGTAGAGAATGAGTAGAAGAACTGAGCTTTGATGAGTGTAACAACAGTTAAAGATGGTTTGAAGAAAGAATGAGTAAAACAAATATGGACTTGGGAAAGCAATTCAATCCTCGGCACTGATTCGAGGAGTTTTAACTTATTATTTCTTTAGTGACAGTGACAATGGTTACAAAGTTAGTTCAGATTGCTACAATGTTTTCTCTGGTAAAATCCCCCATTCGTTTTCTCAGAGCTCCTTCTTCCTTATATACTACTTTCCTTCTTCATCTCCACCATACATATGCAAGTCAGATCTGCTGTTGTTGGTCTTTGTCACATCAACCTCCTCCTAAAGCTCTTAGGTAGTAGCTGTGAGTCTGAAAAGCCACCACTCAAGTATCATTTTCATATTAATGCGGTCAGAGTGTTAGTTGTAGAGTATTTAATGTGGAGGCAACAACTTTTCTTGGAATTGCTTGCCATACTCCAGTGTGCTTACTTGCTGTACTTATCTTTTTCCTTGGAGTACTTTGGAAAATTATCTTTGCCGGTAACTCACCTTTCCTCTACCTCGGCTTTGGTTAGCCGAGGATAGAGTTGTCCTCAGCATGGTTTCTTAGGTTGCCTTAATCACTATTGCCTTCTTCATATACGATTATGGGTCTTGGCATGGGCTTCAGGCCTAATACAAAAGGTAGATGTATATCACTGGGCTCTATGACCCCACAGTAATAATATATATATATATATATATTATTTTAAGGAACTCCAAAATACTCTAAAACAATACATCGAAATAGGTTGGTACTGAAATGGCCCACTCAACTTTTAATTACATTATACATATTAATTATACACATAACAAATTATAGAAGACAATTAATAAACAAATTAAACAACTAAATTATGTTAGGCTAAACAATAATGAAACAATACATTATAAAAGATAAACGAATTATATTACATTAGGCTAAACAATAATTAATAATTTTATAATTAGTGAAATAACAATATAACAAATTATAGTTTATAAAAGACAAACAAATTAATGAAACAACTAAACAACAATAATTAATAATTTTATTAATATTTCAAATGAACTTATAGTTTATTGTTTATTCTTTTGATAGAATTATAGATAAATATTTGATAAGAAAACCACGTAGAAGGCAATTGTAAATTTTATGTATTTGCGTGTTTTTTTATTGTTGTTGTCAATATACAAATTTTTCCTTTTATTAAATTGTGTAATTTATGCTTATTGAAGAACACCCTGAAAAAAATTCCTGGAACCGCCACTGCCACTAAGGCACTAAGGGCATTACCTTTTCATTTTGTAAATTTTCCAAGCAAAAGCATGAAAGGCTATAGTTCCGATCAGTCAATAACAGTCCTAGTAAGTGTTTGTGGCGTGCCACCATTAGTCTTAACTCGTAATTTTGTATTAAAAACCATATTTAAAAATTTTGAAAGTATTTTCAAAAAATAAATAGAAGGAAATTGAAATCTTGATTTTTCAAAAAGGTATAAAATGATTATATATAATGGATGTTAGGTAACGAGAAATCTATTTTCTTTGTGCAGTTGGGACATGTCAGTGTCATATTATCAACTTTATTTTTAGGCAAAAATGCAAAACTAACCATCTAACTTTCAGCTTTTGTCATTTCAGTCCTTTAACTTTTAGCTTTGTCATTTTAGTTCTTTAAGTTTCAATTTTTGTCAATGTACTATTCTGTTAGATATATGTTAAGCGGTCCGTTAAGTCTATTTTTTAAAAAAAAAAATTTCGTAATTAAAAGTAAAAAAAGAAAAAAAGAAAAAGAAAAAGGGAAAACATTGAAGGGAACAACGTCGTCCCCTTCCCCTGAAATGAGAGAGTGTTTCGATCCACATCAGTCAGGATACTATTCAGGTCAGCAATGCTTGCTGGGAACTCTACTGCCTCGAGCATGGCATTCAGGTTTGCTTTCTCATTTTTACCTTTCGCATTGTAATAATTTTTCTTTTCCGTTATGTGATTAGTTAGATCCGATTCAAAACAAGTTCAGTTTTTCACAGAATGGCTAGATCTCGTTGTATATTGTGGTAGATCATAATTATTGTATATTATTGTTGTTTTATTTATGTTCTATAATTTTGAAATATTTAGATTTAGCTACTTCGAGAACCTAGATTAGCCTTAGTTGGCCTCTGCGTAGTAAGCTATATGTAAATTTCATTTGCTGAAAATTCACCCTTGGAAATATTTAGATTTTAGTTACTTTGAATCTTGCTAGCAATGTGTAAATTTAATTCTCTGAATTTTTGTTTTTTGTTTCAGGCCAGATGCCAAGTGATAAGACTGTCGGCAGAGGAGACGAGGACTTCAACACCTTCTTCAGTGAAACTGGTGCCAGAAAGCATGTTCCTCATTCCCCTTCAATTTTTTTTTTTTTTAAATAACAGATTTTATTTTCTTTTAATTACAATTTAAAAAAAAAAAATAGACTTAACGGCACCACTTAACAGTTGTCTAACAGAATACTATATTGACAAAAATTGAAACTTAGAGGACTGAAATGACAAAGCTAAAAGTTAAAGGACTGAAATGACAAAAGCTGAAAATTAGAGAGTTAGTTTTGCATTTTTGCCTTATTTTTACACTTTCTTCCATGGAAATTCACCTTAGAATGGTGCGCCTCAAGCATATATAGGTCCTACCTATTTCTTCAAATATAAAAATAAAGTTGATAATTATTCGCTCATGTTCACAGAAAATTTGTTCCTTTCAAGGCCCCTCCCCTTTTGTTTAAAAAAAATTCATAACATGACTTTTGTCTTGGCTGGATATAGACTTTTAACTAGATATGAGATAAGGAAGTATTACAAATTTGAAAGGGTTCATTTACCATGGAAACAACATGGAAAAGTATCCTCAAATTTGTTTAATTTCTTTACTAGAAGATAAGAATGAATGATTGAGGTCTCATGTACATTGTTAAAATGCGTTTCATGTGGTGTTGACAGGTGCCTGAGGAGTGGCGATAGGTGGGCCATGGACATTAGGGTTTTAAATCTCTCTCTCTCTCTCTCTCTCTCTCTCTCTATATATATATATATATATATATAAAATTTAACTAAGGAACTCCCTGCCATGGACATTAGGGTTTTAAATCTCTCTCTCTCTCTCTCTCTCTCTCTCTCTATATATATATATATATATATATAAAATTTAACTAAGGAACTCCCTATATTTTTAAAAAATTGTACAAAATTCATATTAAATGATTAGTGCATCATTTTTATGCTTCATAATATTTTTATGTCATGCTCATAGCTCATTAAATCAAAATGTATTCAAGATATATTTCCTAAAAATTGATAAGCTTATATAAATAATTAGTACATAATTTTTTCCTCATATTACTCTTATACCATGTATAATCTATTTTCTAGGAATAGATTAGTAAGTCTATTTCATAAAGTCTTCTCTATTTTTTTTTTTTAAAAAGATATTTTTTATTTTACATTTGGAGACGTAGGTCCTACCTAGGGGAAACAGGAGCTTCCCACTTCCCAGTGAACATCGTCTTGATCGAGGCTGAGTTTGAACCATGCTGAAATTGGTATTGTGTATTTAATTTGCTGTGATTGTGCTGATTTTGTTGTTTGTCTATGCCTACTATTGGTAATTTGCTAATCATGTACACAATTGGTCTATAATTGGTAGATTAGCTTAAAATTTGAATCAGAGCTTAGGATCAAAGTCATTACCATATTTAAATTTGATAATCTCATTATTTATGAGGGAATTTGACTGCAAACGTCATACAAAATGAAAAGAATATGTAGAGGATCCAATAACAACATGAAAATCCATTCTAGTCCGGCCAAATCCCCATACATCATTTATAATCTTTATTAAAAACATAGAATTTAAAAAAAAAAAAAAAAAACGCAGCTATAGGCTATAGCTGCGTTTCCAAATATGGCCTATCCTGTGTGACTATGGCCCCCCTGCGAGACCTAGAGCTGCGTTTTTAAAAACACAGCCTAAACCGAGTCTGTAGCTGCGTTTTTTACACCCTATAAACGCAGCCCAAACAGGGTCTATAACCACGTTTTCTACAAAATGCAACTATAGGTCCCACATTTGTGGGTGTGTAAAAACGCAGCTATAGGAGGGGTCTAAAATGCAGCTACAGTGCTGCGTTTTTAAAAACACAGCTAGAGAACCCAACATTGGGTTTTCTTGTAGCCGCGTTTTTAGAAACGCGACTATAAGGTTTTCTTCTTTTTCCTTTTTTTTTTTTCCCCCTTCCTAAACACATTCCTGCCCAAAACAAGACCTGTAATTCCTGCCAACACTCAAATGTAACCAATTGGAACCAACAAAACAAATTGTCTGCACTCAACAATTCCTAACCAATTGCCAACAAACAAAACAAGTTCATTGCCAAAAGATTAATTACATAAACAAATAATATATGGTTCATTAACATGCAGGAATAGCAACAAGAGAAGCCCCTATAATGGGTACTTGAATTCCAAAAGTGATACTCTTTGAGAAGTGCAGGGAGAGATTTTCTAACCAATTGCATGTCACCAGTCCTGCTGTATATAGCATGAACCCATGGTTTTAAAAACCGGTACGGTCAAAGAATCGAAAAAATGAGTAATTACCGGTTTTGTGGTTCAACCGGGGTCCAACCAGTGGTCGAACCGGTGATGTCATAAATATTTAATTAATAATTTTAAAATTATAAAAATAGTTAATAAAATATATAATAAGATTATTACATATAATATTATGTTAAAATATATATAACATATTTTTAAAAAATTATGTGAGTTTTTACATCTTACATGTAGAAAATAAACAATAACCAAATATAAATAAACAATAACCAAAAATTATTTTCAAAACATAACATTTAGTGACACCCTTCTTTTAGGTTTATTTTTTTTCCCTTAAAATGGTCTATGTATTATGCATTCATTTTAAAGAAAAATTAAGTAAATTTTAAAATTATTCACTTAATTAATTATTAAAATCACTATTTTTTTTATATCATAATTATCTTAACTAAATGTAAAAGGGATGGGGCCCAATCCACGTGAGTTGCTCACGCTGCCCCTTAAGTACTAAAGGCAAAAGTAAAGTCTTAGGCTAAGGAAAATTAAAAAGTTGTGGCTGTCATTGATTCTCAAAAAACAATAAAAATAAAATGTGTGGCTCTCATTGTGTTATTGACTATTGTGTTACAAGCTCATCCAATTTCATTTGTGCAAGTTCTATGCCAAAAAAATATTTATAGAACTAGGGTATTAGATATTTATAAGAAGGTTTAGAGATTTAGGATTTGTAGGGTTTAGAAATCTAGGGTTTGTAAAGTTTCAATTTTCAATTATATCCCTTGTAAGTTTTTGTAATTACTCACTTTTCTTTTTAAATTTAAAATATAGGTTAGATGTAAAAGGTATTTAACAAATCTAAAATAAAATGAATATTTATTTGTTATATGAGTTAAACGCATGGTTTTAAAAACCGGTACGGTCAAAGAACCGGAAAAATGAGTGATTATCGGTTTTGTGGTCCGACCGGGGTCCAACCAGTGGTCGAACCGGTGATGTCATAAATATTTAATTAATAATTTTAAAATTATAAAAATAGTTAATAAAATATATAATAAGATTATTACATATAATATTATGTTAAAATATATATAACATATTTTTAAAAAATTATGTGAGTTTTTAAATCTTACATGTAGAAAATAAACAATAACCAAATATAAATAAACAATAACCAAAAATTATTTTCAAAACATAACATTTAGTGACACCCTTCTTTTAGGTTTATTTTTTTTCCCTTAAAATGGTCTATGTATTATGCATTCATTTTAAAGAAAAATTAAGTAAATTTTAAAATTATTCACTTAATTAATTATTAAAATCACTATTTTTTTTATATCATAATTATCTTAACTAAATGTAAAAGGGATGGGGCCCAATCCACGTGAGTTGCTCACGCTGCCCCTTAAGTACTAAAGGCAAAAGTAAAGTCTTAGGCTAAGGAAAATTAAAAAGTTGTGGCTGTCATTGATTCTCAAAAAACAATAAAAATAAAATGTGTGGCTCTCATTGTGTTATTGACTATTGTGTGCAGTGTGCACACTGGACAAGGGTCATTTGGAGAATAATGCCCTTTGGAGAAGGGTCATTGGGGCGAAGGATGGGAATGAGTGGGGTGGTTGGCGCACAAAATTTGTGTCGGAGGCTTATGGTGTGTGTTTGTGGAAGTGCATTAGAAGTGGCTGGTTGATTTTTTCCGAGTGCCTTCGGTATGATGCGGGTGATGGTACTCGTGTGAAGTTTTGGGATGATGTGTGGTGTAGGGATCATCCTCTTAAGGAGGAGTTCCCAGACTTATATAATATTAGTAGGACAAGGGAGGCATCGGTCTCTGAGGTTATGTGCTTCGCAAATGGGAAAGTTTCTTGGAACATTCAGTTTCATCGCTTAGTGAACGATCAAGAGTCACTTTCTTTGGATTCGGTTTTGGTCTTGATTTATTCCGCAAAGGTCCGGGGTGTTGGTCCTAACAAACTTTGTTGGAAGCCTGCTTGCAACTGAGGTTTCAAGGTGAGTGGGTATTATCATTTTCTATCCCCATCTACGGTATTTCCCTTTCCTTGGAAAATGGTGTGGCAATCGAAGGTTCCTCCTCGGGTTGCCTTTTTCTCTTGGACTGCGGCTTTAGGCAAGATTTTAACTATTGATAATCTACGAAAGAGACACTTTGTTGTTCTTGAGTGGTGCTTTATGTGCAAAGGGTGTGGGGAATCTGTAGATCATCTCCTCCTTCACTGTCCTTTTGCTTTTGAAATGTGGAGTATGATTTTCTGCTTGTTTGGTATTTGTTAGGTGATGCCGCAAAGGGTAGCGGATTTGTTGGATTGCTGGTCTTGCAACTTCAGGCGACATCATAATTTAGTTATTTGGAGGATTGTGCCGCACTGTTTGATGTGGTGTATCTGGCGAGAACGGAATTTGAGAAGCTTTGAGGATTGTGAGCGGTCCATTCTTGAGTTTAAGTCTTTTTTGTTTTCTACTCTTCTCGAATGGTGTTTGGTTTTACCTTCTTTTTCTTGTATTTCCCTTTTTGGGTTGCTTGATCATTGTACTTTGTTTTCTTGATGTTCTTGCCTCTTTCGTACATTTCCTATGTATGGGGCTGTGTTTTTTCAATATATTTTTAAGTTACTTATCAAAAAAAAAATTTATATCAAGGGCAAACCTGTAAATTTCGAAATCCTTGCAAATTAAGGGTTTTGGTAGTTTACTCCAGTTTAGAATTTTCTAGTAGATCCTAAACATTTTCTTCCCTTTATCTTCTATTTTCTCCCTTCTCTACTCTCTTTTCCTCTTCTCTTTCTTGTGATACTATTCATAGGTACTGTTTATACAACCCCTAAAGTATAAGAAAACTTACAGTGGAGAAGAAAATGATCTACAGTTTCCCCATCACAACAACACAAACAACACCTGTTAACCAAGGTCTGACCACGCTTAACTAGATTAACACTTGGAAGTTTTAATCTATGTATACCTTTTATTCCTGCTATAAAGAGTATAAATACTAGGCGCAGCTGGCAAAAACTCTCAGAAAAACCAGATCAAAGATTGAAGTGATTTTGAAATGTGATATAGTTTGGACATGGGATCTAATTGGCACCCTTTTTAGCCTACTTTAGTAACTATTAAATCTAAATATCAAGAAACTTTACATGAAATTGCAGCTAGTTCAATTTGAATTAAATTTAGGGCACTCTATTTCGCTGGCTTAACTATATTAGCAGTTAAGTTTCAATCATGAATTATCAACTTAATCCTAGAGGGTCTGAAAATGGTTTAACATTACCTTTGTGCTCATTTTCCAATTAGAAATAAAGTGATTTCCTTGAAATTAGAATACAAATCGAGTGATATAACCTATAGTTAACTTTAATCCTTACTTATACAAGGCCCAAAATTTCAAAAGAGGTACAATTTATATCATTTCGGCAATTAACTTTAACAGAAAATGGAGGCAAGGGTAGCATTGAACCGTTCTCAAAACTTCAAGGACAAAATTTAACAAGAAAAGGGAGTGGGGAAGGGGCTAAATTGGAAGCAAAGAAGAATTTATGCCTGTGTTGATGATCAACTGAAATATTTAGTTTGGCATATAATAAACTTTAGCATTAAGTTGTAGAGCTGACATGTTAAAGGTAACGGGAAAAAAATTATATAGTCAAAATGTTTGGAACAGTCAAGATTAAGTTATGTTATGGTTATTATGCAGTAATTTATGAAAATTCATCTTCAACTTAAGGTAAGGACTGACCTGACAGTTGCCATCTCCTTTGACCTCATTCTCAACCAGATTGTACAACTTCAGACTGAAAGATCAAACAATTCTAACATCAGACATACAACATTTCAATATCAGTTACACTGATAGGAAGTACACAAAGAAATAAAAACATCTTACAAGTTTTATAACCTTAAATGTGAGGAAATAACTGAAGGATTGCAGGAAATGATGATCTTGGTTTTCGTTAAGATACTAAAACTTTCTTACCATATTGTATTTAATTGTGAATGGATAATTCTTTATTCAACTATCTATACATCACTCAACGGTAAAGTAACATAGTGAGTCATTTTTTTCCCCCAAAACTGTACTTGATTTGTAATCTTGTATATGTTTTTATTAATTGCTCTACATTCACTATACATATAATTTTAATGTAGCAACATCAGGCAACCAAGTTGCACCCTTCTACCTGATTCTCATTATCTACAAAAGAAAAAGAAACAAACTAACCTAGAAAATCATAAAGAAGAAAATTGCAGATCCTTACCAGCACATAGAACCTAAGAAAATTGCAGGCAGTTTTAACAAGTACAATTATATTCTGTAGTGTATCAAAAAATCTTTAACAGTGACTGGGCAATAATTCAAGCAACACACTTAATAAGTACACTAAATATTTAGGTGCATCATGCAAGTGAAAGCAGACTCTCCACAGGGACTAAAGATTGGCATTGGATAAGACCAAAAGCACACTTTAGAATACAAGGAAATTACTAGTAACCAACATATTCCCTTAGATAAAAAAAAAAAAATTAATACAGGTCTGTCATGGGTACAAAGACTAGTGCCCAATCAATCTTTATCTCAAGATATTGCAATATGGGTGCGCCTAAAAAGAATCAATGTGTACAAATTCTTTCTTTCATATCCTATGCTAGATGAAGGCAATTTGCAACATAGGCACTTCAGTCTTATCACAAACGCTATGTAAGAGAATAATAGAATATTAAAGGCGCCAGCTAGTTCAAGTTACAAAGCCTCTTGCCTAAGCACACGTCTTTTGAGGTCACCAAAACATTTTCATTATTAGATAATCAGGCACTGAAATTAAGGGTGCTTAATCAATACAATCATGAGAAACTAACCTTAGCAAATACTGCCACAATTTTAGGAAGGAATTGATTGTTGGGACCCAAGCATTTTCAATTTGCTCAGTCTCCTCAACTTGAATAACTGCATTAGCACCATCAGGTATTGGTCCTGGGAGAAAACAAAATCAAAGAAAGAAAGCCATTATCAATAACTAACAAAAATTTCCATAAAGAAAAATAAAATAAGTAACAAAATTCAAAACCCACAAAGTAGAAACTCAGGAACAAAAACACAACAAAACGAGCAACACAATCAAACAAACAGAGCACCAATACCAAAGACAGTTCAAAAAGCTCAACCTTCAAGGAAAAAAAGCTTATTGCTTTTCCTGCTTGCCCTATGTCTTAGCAATCCACAAAAACCCACAATCCACAATCCAGTATCAACATTCAATACCAAACTGACAAACGTGAAGACAGAAAAATTAGAAACGCAACAATCTTAACTACTTCCAGAATTGAACAAAGAACTCTCTTAAATAATAGCAATTATAACAACTACTCAAATAGCAATCCACCATTCTAATTAGGTACCATGAAAAACAGAATACAAGTAGAGACTAATGTGACAGATACAACAATGGCATTGCAGAGGCAAGACCAATTCACGAATGCAAAAGAATATAAAAGTCAGCAAAAGCAAGCTAACAACGAGAGAAGCCAAATAAACTAAATAGATCCTAGATGCACCAAAACCAATAAGAAACACAAGGTGTAGATCAAAACAAACAAAAAACACCAATCACAATTATCCAAGCAAAGCCCCCAAAACAAAAACATGAAATTTCCAAGATAGAAAACACACTCACCAGAGATAAAGATATGCCAACCTCTGGTGTGGCCTTCCATAACTTGGCTCCAACCTCACAAACTCCTCACACTCCTTCACTGCCTCCCCCAACCTCCTCAATGCCGTCAATGCCGCTGCCCGATTACTCCGAAATGCAGCATTATCTGGCACCAGGGAAACCCACGGCCATACACAACCATATGACCCCACGGCCACCGGAATCCCACAACCCGAACTCGATTTGAAACCCACGGCCACTCGATTTGAAATTAGGGCCACGCCGATCTGAAACCCATGGCCACCTGATCTTAAACCCACTGCCACGCCGATCTGAAACCACGACCACCCAAATCCGATCTTGAGAGAGAGAGAGAGAATCCTCGCCATGAGAGGAAGAGAGGAGAGAGCGTGAGACAGAGGAGAAAAGATTGAGGAGAGAGGAATCTGAAAAGTGAGGAAGAGAGAGAGGGTAGGGTATGGATCGGGTATACCCATACCCGACCTGAAAATTTTACCCATGGGTAGCCGATTATCAATATCTATTAATATTCATACCTAAATCTTACCCGAATATATTATCCATGGATATCCATATCCTACCCGAAACCCATTTAAATTTTTTTTTTTTAATCCAAAAAATTTTAACATAAAAACTAACCAATCTTTAAAAAAAAAAACTAATAAATAAATTTTTTTTTTTTTTTTTTGTATCTGCTTCTTTTTTCATTCCTAACTAACCAATCTTTAAAAAAAAAAACTAATAAATAAATTTTTTTTTTTTTTTTTGTATCTGCTTCTTTTTTCATTCCAACATAAATTCCTCAATCAAGAAAAATGCATTCATTCTAACCTCCACATTCTTCCTAGAAATATAACATGAGCAAAACATAAATAATATTCCATACATCAGTTTGGGAATAAGTATCTCCAAAATTTTCAAAAAAATTCTCTGAATCTGTATCATGTTGCTACTACTTGGTTTATAATTGAAGCTGTCCTCCTCGGCCTCTAAAAATTCAGTTGTTCTTCCATTTTCAGCAACACCACCCTCTTCCAACACATTGAGAGCATGCGAGCTTGATTCCTTGTCATTGATATATTTCAACAATCTATCATGAGCATCCACAGAGATAACATCCATAAAATAAAATAAATTTTACAAAATCTAATGTAGTGATTCATTAGATTTTTATGGTAAATATAAGATAACACTACATTCAATAAATATTGGCTCCACCTACAATCATAGGAAATACAACTCTCGCCAATCTAATAAATAGAAAAGGTACGGTTCTTTTGACATAAAGGGAGAAGTCCAAAAATTACAAAATGCAATGAATGAAGATAAATCCATTATAGCCTATGCCTTCAAACAAAAGCTAAGGATAAGAAGCCCCCAAGCTAATAAAAATGTTACTAACTTTTCAATCCTAAACATCTAAATCAACAAAACCCAACTCCAAAATTCACCTACACGCACAAAGAATACAATGAGTGAACAGAACCCATTATAGCCCATGAATTCCAAACAAAAGCTAAAAACAAGAAAGCCACCCAGGCCCCAAGCTCATAAGAACTTACTAACTTTTGCATCTAAACTCAACTTAGCAAGTGTATTACACCACAAGACTAGACTTAAAAGTGAGGAAGAGAATCTGATTTGGGCCCCATTTTAATGTCTTCTTGTTCTTTGAATTTTTGCACATATCAAGTCCTCTCCTCCATGCTACTACAAGCCAGGAAGATAGAATTTACACTATACAATTGTGTGCCTCAAGATGTTGACAGAAGGTTAACAGCTTTCCATATTACAAAAACCACAATGCTGTATAAATATTAATTGTTCAGCCATTATAATGGTAGACATGTAGGCAACTGCAAAGAGAGAGAGAAAGATTAATTGTTCAGCCATTATAATGGTTCAATTTGATTTCTTTTTAAATGTGTACAGAGTACAGACTAACTATTCAGCCATTAAAAGAATACATCAAAAAAAAAAAAAAAAAAAAAAAAAATGAAACACTTTAATTCAATTTCAATTTTGAATGAAATAGACATACCCAGCTGAATCAAATAGACATACCCACATAGAATCAAACACCTTAATGCAGTCAAAAACCAAATCTAACACATACCCAGTTGATAAAAATTCAATCAAAAATCAAAATTGACACATACCCAGCTGAATTGAAATTGAATGAAATAGACATACCCAGCTGAATCAAATAGACATACCCACATAGAATCAAACACCTTAATGCAGTCAAAAACCAAATCTAACACATACCCAGTTGATAAAATTCAATCAAAAATCAGAATTGATACATACCCAACTGAGTTGAAATTGAATGAAATAGACATACCCAGCTGAATCAAATAGACATACCCACATAGAATCAAACACCTTAATGCAGTCAAAAACCAAATCTAACACATACCCAATTGATAAAATTCAATCAAAAATCAAAATTGACACATACCCAGCTGAATTCAAACTCTAAAATCAAAATCTAACACACACCCATACGATAAATTCAACAAGACAACACAAGCAAACAACATGCAAAGAACAAAAAACTCACCAGTTGACAAATTCAGTCTAGAAAAGGAAACAAAAGCTAATTATCAATAGAATCCTCCCAAAACGTCAAACCCAGATACCCACAGAAAAGAATTTTCTTTTGAAGCCAAACTAGCAAAAGAGGGAAAAAGAATGAATCATTTACCTGAGGAAGAGAGCGGTAGGAATTAGAATCAAGCAAAAAATCGATGCCAAAACCAATAATTGTGTGTATATGTGAGAGACAGAACCTTCCTAAAACGTCAAACCTAGAAACCAATAGTGTAGAAGCAGTGAGGAGGGACAGAGAGAGAGAGAGTGACGGTGAGGAGAGGCGGAGACTGGAGCTCTGAGAGAGAGAGAGAGAGAGAGAGAGTGTGACGGTGAGGACTGAGAACTGAGGAGAGGCAGAGAGAGTGTGACTGTGTGAGTGATGGTGAGAGTCTGAGAGAAGTTTAGGGTTTTTTTTTTTTTTTTTTTTTTTGGGTCGGGTATGGATATTATCCATACCCTACCCGAAAAATTCAGGTAATATCCATACCCTACCCGATTAGGCTCTGCCCATAAAGAACCGGGTATTACCCGAAATATATGGATCGGGTAGGGTTGGATATCCATTACCCAATGGTATGGCCATCCCTAATAGAGAGCGAGGGTTTGGTGGTGAGAGTGAGTAGAGAGTTTTTTCAATTTAGGGTATTCATCTGGATACAGCCCAAAATTGAAAACTGAAAACTGATAATATTGTAGCAAAATAATTTTTAAATATGTGAATAGTACTATAAGACCCATTTTTAATGAAAAAGTTGTTGAAAAATAAAAATTGTGGGTCTGTAAATAGTGCATTCATGGGCAGTAGTCAACATGTGCAGCTATTGTTTATTAAACAGTAGCCACACAGTAACCATGAACAGTAAAAAATCAGCCTTTAGTCTTTGGAACGTTGAAAAGTAAAAAAAAAAAAAAAAAAAAAAAAAAAAAAAAAAAAAAAGAAGACAAAATGCAAACACGTTTGGGAAGCGCAAAACGAGCTTCTAAAATGCACACTTAAACTTAGAAAAAACTAAGGGTCATCAAATAGCTCATGACCCATGGGCTGGCCCAGTAGTCCGCTAGCCCACCAGGCTAATGGGCAATCCAGCCCGGTAATATTGAAACCCGTGGGCAGCCCAGTAGCCCAATGGGACAGGCTATGGGTTGGTTTCTTTACCTATGGGCGCTCGGTGGGCTGGCCCAATAGCCCGGCCTAACCCATTAGCCCAACCCGTTAGCCTAACTCATTGCCCAAAATTCATAACAAAATAATTTGGGAGTTGGGTGGGTGAGGAACTGAACTTTAGACATTATAAAAACTTTAAACCACACACCTAACCACTAAATACTTGGAGTGATTGTGATATAATATGCATAATAAATATATATATTTTGGTATTATTCTAGTAGCTTTGATTTTTAAAACTAAGTACTTATTACTAAGATGACCATTGCCCTACCTCTGTGCCTCTGGAAAGAAAGTCATTCTTTCTTTTGATAAATTCTAATTCTTTCCTTACAAGTTACAATTATAGAAGAAATTCCTTAAAAAAAAAAAAAAAAGGCTTACTGTTGGTTCATGGTTGGAAGAAATTCTTTCCTTTAAGAATTGATATTTGATTCTCCATATATCCTTTTAAGAACTGATATTTGATTCCTCATATATTTCCAAATTGATATTTGATTCATGCTTACCGTTTGAGCAATTAAAAGTCAATTCTTTTTTTTTTTTTTTTTTGTGTTCAAGTATCCAATCTATAAATACCTATGACATTTCTCTCATTTTACTCACAAAAAATCTCTCAAATTCAAACTCTCCCTAGACTATTCTCAATTTTTCATCTCTTATTATTTTTTCCCTCTTATAGTTATATACTCTATAGAATAATAATTTTATAATAGTACCTTTTTAAGAGGTATGTCTTAGTACTTTTTTTTAATAGAATCTTTTTAGTAGATTTAATTGTTCAATTGGATAGTTTGTAATAATATATAATTATAATTTTTTTCATTAAATTTTTATAACCCCATTGAAGACTCGTTAAAAATGCTCATGGGTAGCCCATTAAACCCACCTCATTAGCCAAGCTCGCTAAAGCCCAAATGGGCATTGCCCATGGGTAGGGCCATGGGCTAGGGTTTTTCCATCTAGCCCGGCCCGACCCAGCCCATTGACTAGTCAACAACCCATTAAGTCCAACTAATTAGACCCATGGGTGAAGAAAAAAAGGGTGGGCCAGCCCGACCCGGCCCATTGATAAGGCCTAGAAAAAACGCAGCTCTCAAAGTGATGTTTGAGCTGCAGCTCTGAAGTGCGTTTTTTGTAGTGCTATAATTTGTTAAATGAGAAATTTTACAAACTAATAACTCTACACTGTTACATATAATCTTTGAAAAGTACATCAAGATACATATGATCATAGTTTGAACTTTTATTCCAACAAGAAGAACAAAAGATTGAAAAAAATAAAATAAAATAAAACGAAAAGACCTTCAGGACTTGGAAAGTAACCAATACACTGTGATACCAATCTGTTATTGATAGCAAGTTGAACACTAAATAACTTGCCACGTCACTTACAATCCAAAAGACGATTTAATTTCAACTAGTAATAGAAATTGCAGTCTCCGACATTATATTCAAGTCGGTCCAATCCTAATTGTCCAACTTAATTATTAGCGTCTTTGCATGTATAAGGTGAACTTTCGTATCTTGACAACCATCCAGGTGAGAAAGCGAATTGTAGGATGAACTTTCGTATCAGAAGAACGATACCTACCACAGCCATCAAACTTAACAGAACACTATTTGGTAGGATGAACGTTCGCTTATAAAAATAACTATAATAAAAATAAGTTTGACCAGGTATCAGCAGGATGAATGCATATGTATAGGCAAAACCTAGGAAAGTGAGAGTGATACACATGAAAAATGTCAAGAGCCCCATGCAAAGCTTATTCCTGAGAGGAAATCCACTAATAAGCAAAAAGGTGACACACAAAGATGCAGTGAAAGAGATAGTATTGCAAATCAAGAAAATTGAGTACATGAAGTACTCATCAGCATTACAGGCTAAGACCGAGGTTCCGGCAGGACATGTAATAAATATAACTGTTTCCATAACTCTCAATACTTAAGGTTTCATTTGTTTGCGAAACTCCACCTAAATATAACTGTTTCCATAACTCTCAATACTTAAGGTTTCATTTGTTTGCGAAACTCCACCTGGGGGATTAACTATAGGTTGGAAAGTTATGGTTGTGATAACAGTAGCCACCACCATTAATGCACCACGCATCTCTCCTAACCAATCACCCTGGTAGCTCAAGTATTCTATCCATTTCAACCACCAATTCTTGCTTGGCTGCACTGGTTTTGCTGGATCATGGTGACCAATAACAACTGCTAATTGTGGTTGAAGATTTGTTTGGTTCCTTGCTCTTTCAATCCCAGCATCTAATAAATTTTTTCGAATGGTGACATTTTTCAAGTCTTCTGGACAGTGATCTAAGACTTCTAAGGCTGTAAAACCCATCCGGTTCAATGAATACGCTCCATCTTTCACTTTAGACACTGAAAGCAAGTATTTAACTATCTGCAAAAACTTAGAGCATTATAGTTTTGAACAAAATTTTTTTTTTTTGGAGAAATTATATATAAGTAGATGCAAAAAAAACCTACCTTTGTTTGCTTTAGCATCACGGCTAAATGCAAGATAGTATTGCCACCATCATGGTCTTTGGAATTGAGAAAATCCCCTTCGTCACTCAAAGATTCCACCAGCAATTTAAGAGCCTCTATTTGGTTGTATTTAACACATATGTGCAAAACAGTCTCACCCCCATCAAGCACAATTTGAGATGAGTCAGGCTGCGCAGTGATCAACTCCCTCAC
Organism: Quercus suber; assembly: GCF_002906115.3. Taxonomy (NCBI): domain Eukaryota; kingdom Viridiplantae; phylum Streptophyta; class Magnoliopsida; order Fagales; family Fagaceae; genus Quercus; species Quercus suber. The sequence goes on from NW_027069547.1 coordinate 1,145,865, forward strand.
AACATCAATTCGTCCCCTCATGACTGCATAGTGGAGAGGAATTCTCTCATCTTTATCACGAATTAAGCATGCATTGTTGTTTGCACGTAATAATATTTGGACAATCTCAATGTGGCCCTCAGCAGAAGCCATGTGAAGGGAGCAACGTTTATGGGAGTCCAACTCGATAGCAAGTTGGGGTTTTTATTTTAGAAGTAGAAGAGCTCTACTGAAATCAAGGTGACCAACTAAAATAGATATGTGTAATGGAGTTTCACTCATAGAAGTGAGGGAAATTTTGTTAAGGAGGTTTGGCTCTTTATGGATCAACCTAGATAATGTGGTTGTACATCCGCTCATGGAGGCGTTGTAGAGCTCTATTATAGCATCTTCTTCATGCCTTATTTCCATTCTCTCTGTGGGGAAAGGGGGATTGTTAGGTTTCGTATTGTATGATTGTGTCTGACATTTCAAAATAGAAGCATATATATAAATAGATGAATGTAGTTCACAGATCAATATTATAATCTATTGCTTGGGACATTTCTTTTATCATACAAGCAAATTGACAAAGCAGACATTAATGAAATTTCTACTGAATTTCCTGGTACGTAGCAAAACAAAAGTTGTGGATTATATATATATTTACATTGCCAACGAATACGAGAAAGACTAGATGAATTGTTTATTTGCTTCTGGCGATGACAATCACATATGTTGTGTTTTCTTGTTAGCAGCTAGTGACGGAGCCAAAATTTAAGTTTAGAGAGGGGGGGGGGGGGGAGGGGGTGTGGGGCAAAATTTTTGAGCAATGCATATGGGCACAAACACAAAAATAACATTAGTATATTTGCTATACTGTATTTTTCTATTAGGGATTCATTTACACATGAATAATTTCTTAATTAAAAATTCCATTTACAATTCTCATAAAATATTTTAGTAGTTGGAAAACTCAAGTACAATTCATATGAATATAATATTGTAATATTTTTAAAAACGAGATTGTGAACTTACATACACTTGAAAATTCAAAGTTTAACATGAAAACAATATCGAGCTTTAGAATTTATTATAAAATTATCTTAACATTTTATTGCTTACACAAATTTTATTAGCGAAGAATAAATTACTACATTAGAAATTTGTGATTCTTTTATCTTTTTTATCAGGCAATAATAATGTTCTTTTCAATCTTTTCGATTAAAACTTGTGTTTCTTAATAGTTCTTTTTTAATCTTATATATATTTTTTGAGCTTTAAAACACATTGATAGATTATGAATGATTTTATTTTTCTTCCATATTTAATGAAGTTTCCATAAATAAATAAATAAAACAATAGTCCAATGATTATTTTATAAATGAAAAAGAAATACGTAAAGCAAATCCATGCATGAAACAAAAGAAAAGAAATAGATACAAAAATTAAGATGGGCCAGCCATATGTAGGGGAGGGAACAAATTGATAAAAGGATAAAAACCATGAAACTCACACAACAGTAATTACGCTTGAGCTCTATTTCCACATATTCCTGTTATTTAGTATAGATATGATTGGAGGTAGCAAATTCATGACATATAAGTAAATCTCTTACTAAATTTTGGGCAGGCCGGGGGGCAATTCCAACCCCCCCCCCCCCCCCCCCCCGGCGGGGGCTTCGTCCCAGGTACCAGCTAGTAGGGCAGCTCTATACTCCATAGGTGAATGAGTCAATCCCCTAAATCCTCCAAATTTTAACCAATAGAGTTATTTCTTATATTATAATAGTATTAATTAAATCCAAATATTAGTCAATAAATAAAATAATATTTTTTATCAAATGGAAAACAAGAAAACAAAAATAAAGAAAAAGAGAAATGCTACATTCACAACATATTTCACAACACACACACACACGGCTAATTAGTAATTTTGCATCTAAAAACAGGATAATAAAGTTCGAGTAATATTTAATTTTTTTTTAAGTCATTTAAATATATAAAATGCCTCAATTTAGTTTTAGCCTAAAGCCTCCAAATGCATCAAGCCACCCTTCCAACTAACTTTAAATTTTGTTTCAACTTTCAAGTGGTCACTAAAATATTAAATATCTGAAGTGAAATTGAATAAAGGGCTACAATTTATTTTTCAAGGGCCGGCTATCATCCCATCAACTTCTCTCTGTCTAACATATACGAGTAAACCTCATTTGAAGCAGGTAAACAATCTATCAATTCTTTCCTCTCCCTTTTTTTTTTTTTTTTTTTTTTTTTTTTTTTTAAATTTATTATTATTATTATTTTTATGGAAAGCCGAAAACGTGAAAAGCAATCCATCAATTCTCTCCTAAAACATGTAAAATATATATGATCAAATTTAAAAGTTGTCAAACCTCCACCGGTTGTCAACACTGATAAATCATCTGATCGTGATTTTTTGTTTTTGTTTTTTTGGGTTACTGAGAGCAAATAGATGTTACCCTCAGAGATCAATTTCACAGATACGGAAGTCTCAATAAGTTATAAGGAAAAAATTGAAAATCAATAAGATCCATTTGCAATTGTCTCAAACCCATGAGAGAAAGAGAAAGAGGTGAAAATAGCCAAATATCACGTTTTGGAAAATTTTTTGACAAATTAGCACTGTTTCGGAAATATTTGCCAAAAAGTGATATTTGGCTATTTTCATCAAGAGGGAGAAGCATAACTGACAGAAAATAAAGGAGGCACGCGTGAGACAAATAAAAATGTATCATTTTATTATAACATTTTTTTTGTTTGGTAAATATTTCATTATAACATTAAGCTATAGTGAGCTATTAGTTGAGTGTCAAAATTTTTAATGTACTAAGTATTTTTGTGTGTTATTTGTTAATTAGCATTTTGAACATCCTTTTTGGCTTCATAACAACGTAAACAACTTAAAAATATTAAACTAATAAATCCTCAATAAAATAAAATAAAATAAAAAAGGGTCAAAAGAAAAAAATAGGAAGTACTCACATGTGTCAAATTTTAAAAATAGGAAGACTTTATTAGTACTAACCAAGGTGAAATTGCAGCATAACACAGCAGAAAATTTAATACTTTAATCTAATACAAGATAGAAATTTTACTTTAATCTAATCAAAATGTATATATGTGTGAAACGCTCTTTTGAAAACTTGAATCCTGACCCTTGCTCTCCATCGCTCCACAAAAATTTTGTACTTGCAGAATGACTCAATAATTAACCCCTTCACAACCTCAACTCTTCTTCTCATGGCTTTATAGTGAAGAGGAATTCTCCCACATATTTCTATCATGACCTAAGAATGCATTATCATTGGTTAGAATTATTGTTCAGTACTAATTAGATTCACAATTTTCTAACAGCTTAAATATATAGAAGAGACTTGATGGATTGTTTACTAGCATCCCAAATTCCCATGACGTTGACAAGTGATGAGAACTGACGTTAGAAAAACGAACAAAGGAAAATTCTTTTATAGGCCATTAATTTTCCAATTTCATTTTCAGATATTATTTTATTTATGGATTAAAGTATACAATGTGGTTTTACACCCCCATTCACTGATGCATTATAGAGTTGTATTATGTCATCTTCTACGTGCCTTATTTCCATTTTCTTTGTGGGGCTATGCGTTGTGTATGATCCAAAATGCAAAGCAAGCATATAAGTAGGGAAAAAATTTAACAGCTCCAAATAGGACTGAAGGAAATGTGAGGGCTATGTGATGTGTATGATTCCAAAATGGAAGCTTATAAATAGCGTAAAATTTTAACTGCTCCATATTAGTTTAAAGGAAAATTCTTTTATCCATATATGGGTCAATCAACAAAAAAATACTCTTGTACTTTTAGTCATATATATGCTCTATTTTAATAAATATTTTCCATTTTAATTAATTATGTGACTTGTTTAAATGGTTTTATTAGTCGTTATGTAATGAATTAAGGAGATTCCTTCAAAATGGTTCGAAAGAAAACTTTGTTCAAGTTTATAGACCAATATTGTAATCCATTGCTAATACTCATACCGTAAGGAACTTCTTTTCTTTTTGAGGAAAATTATTAGGTACTCCTGGAGTACCATAAATGCGTATTCCCTCCTCTCGCATGAATAATGTGTCCCACTATAAATTTAATTAGTGGGACCCACCATTCATGCGAAAAGAGGGAGTACACATTTATGGTGCTTCGGGAGTACATGATAATTTCCCTCTTTTTGCTGGCTTTAATGACACCTGGGTTAATGAAGTTATGGATTATAAATTAACCTAGTGGTGTTGACAACTAGCGGAGGTTGGACCACAAGTTTTAAGATTGATAATATTTTATATGGTTTCTTTGCCCTAAACATGGGAAAGACTTGATGGATTCTTTATTTGTTAATCTGATTCAGATGACATTCAATCACATATTTTCAGGAGAGTTTTTCTTGTTACATGGCTAGGTTTAATTTGAGGCCGTCAATAAAATAATATCTAAAAATGAAATTGGAAAATGGCTATCAACTTCTCACTCTCTAAAATGAGACTGAACGTCATGGGAACTTGGGAAGTAAGTAAGCAATCCATCAAGTCTCTCCTATACTATATGTTGGCAAATAATCCGATCAAATTTATAAGTCATTCAACCTCCACTGATTGTGGACAACACGTTTCACTCTAAATGAAGGCATTTCATATTATGATTAAGGGTGCATTTGTTTCGGTGGAGAATAGAATTGAGAAATTATTTCACACCATCGTGCGTGTTTGGGGGCACATGCGAATAAGGTCAAACTGAATTTCATTTTCCCTTGACTATAAAATACCCCCAGCTGACCCGTAAAATCTTTTACACAATTATTTTACCAACACTCTATTTCAGGACTACACACCTGAAGAGAGAGAGTGAGAGAGCTCAAGCACAGCCTCAGACACTCCATATGAAGACAACACAAGCACATCCTTGCTAGTCAGATTGCTGTCCTCATCCCCTCCACGCGACGGTGAGTGCTATGTTCCTCTTCCTTTCTTTTCTTGCTCAAACCCATCTTGTTAAAACCCATCCTCATCGTCGTCCCCTCCATCTTGCACAGTACCCAACTCTGACCAAGCAAGACTTGATCGAGCAATGCCCAAACTGGATCTACCCACTATAGCTACTCACACTGATTTGAGTGTCCCACCACACCCATCTCGGAAATTTCTGAAAACCCATTGCTCAAACCCACCACACCTCATCTGTCCCACTTTGACGAACCCACCACTCCCCATCCTTGTACCAGATCTGAGATATATATATATATATATTTACTTATATATTTATTTGTATAAATAGATGTGCATAATTTAGCATTTTTCTTGTGAATCTAGATGGTTTAACAAAATACATTGCATGGCTGTATATACTGATTGTGTTAGAGATGTGCTTGCTGCTTTGTCATTGTGTTATTGTATACACTATGTAATGTCTAAATAGCATGCTTGTCTATGTACATCTTATAGCACAATGTTTGCTATTTTTTAGATGAAGAAAAAAACCAAAGCAGCAATTCTTGCCTCAGTTGCATCTATCCTCCTTGTGGAGGTTGCATTGTTAAGGAAATTGTGGTGTAATCGACTCGTAAGGCATCTTATGTTAATCATGTAGCTGAAAGAGAGTATTACATAAATAGTATTCTGCATGGAAGTGAGAAACATTGTGTAAGCCAAATTAGGATAAAGCCTATAGCTTTCCACCAGTTATGTGACATATCCTCACTCAGGGGGAGCACATACGGCCGACTGTGAACATGTCCATTAGGGAGCAAGTGCTAATTTTCTTACACATAGTTGGTCATAATATGAGGTTTCGTGTAATTGGAAGTTAGTTCCATAGATTGACTGAGACTGTTCATAGATATTTTAGGGTTGTCCTTATGGGGATTCTGAAATTATATAAAGCTCTAATAAGGCTGCCTAGTGAAAATACACTCCGAGAGATAAGGGATAGCAAAAGGTTCTACCCATATTTTAAGGTAAATATTGGAACTTCTAATTTGTGTATTTTTGTAATTGTGAAGATTTTCTGTATTTTTCAAACCATTATATCTATAAAAAACTAGGATTGTGTTGGAGCAATAGATGATACACATATTCGTGCATCTGTCCCACCTGAAATACAAGGAAGGTTTTGTGGTTGCAAAGATGGAACCACTCAAAATGTGTTAGCTACCATTAGATTTGACTTGAAGTTCACTTATGTATTGGCTAGATGGGAAGGTAGTGCATATGATTCACGTGTGTTAAATGATGCATTCACTAGGCCAAGGAGATTTTCAATTCCCGAAGGTATTATAGGATTACTTCACCTTTTGGTTTTTAGTTTCAATAAATTTTGTTCATTTTACTAAAGAATAATAATGATTTCGGTTTATTTTGCAATATATGTAGGTAAATATTATCTTGGTGATGTTGGGTATGGTAATAAAAATGGAATTTTGTCACCTTATTGAAGTGTTCGATATCACTTGAAAGAGTTTAGTGATTGTCCTCCTGAAAATGAACATGAATTGTTCAACCTCCGTTACTCATCCTTGAGAACTACCATTAAGTGAGGGTTTGGAGTATTGAAGAAATGTTTTCGAGTCTTGGATGCAGAACCATTTTGGTCTTTTGAAACCCAAGTGGAAGTAGTGTTAGCATATTATGTGATTTATAATCACATTATGGGGGTTGATTTTATTGACCATATTATGGAAGCTGCAATGAACCAAGTAAAGTCTAGTGGTGGAGAATCGGAAACACGTTCTCGTCAGGACTCCACTGAAGAAAGTAGAGTGTGGAATGTTAAGAGAGATGAGATATGCGAAGCCATGTGGTTTGATTATACCAGGAGTGGAAAGTAGTAATTTAATAAATATGTGTGATTCAAAGTTCTATAGTTGTAATATGTAATGTTTTTTTCTATGATTGATGACACTAATATGAATTATAACTATTTGTTGTGTAAGGACAATGTATTTACTATAGACTTGTGATGGTGTAAGGATAATTGTTATTTTCAGTATTACATTGTTATTTCCAATAGTTGTTTTGTTTGTTGGGCACATATGTAGGTTCATTGATGTTAATGCGTGTTTGTTTTGTTATTCATATGCACAGTAATTATTAAATGTTACTCTCACTATTCAATTTTTATATGTAGCAATGTCGAAAGAGAAGCAGAAGGTGGGCTCTAAGCAGTTCAGGTGGTTACCTCCAATGCACACCACCATGCTTACCTTACTTGCCAAAGAGACTATGAAGGGCAACAAGCCCTCAAACACTTTCAAGGCAGGCTTTTTTGCTATTGTAGCCGAAGCCATATCTACTAAGTTTAGGGTAGAGTGCTACCCCTCATTTGTGGAGAACCGATTGCGTATGTTAAGGACTATGTGGAGTATGATCTAGACTCTTCGAAAGAAGAGTGGATTTGGATGGGACGACAGCCTCAAGACGATCACATGCGATGCCAAGACCTATCAAGAGGAAGTTATGGTATGGCTTCCAACAATATTTTGTTCAGGACAAAACTTAGGTACAATACCTTAGGTGCTGTTCCTTAGGTTTCTCACTTAAGATTGAGTCATGTGGCTATTTAGCTAAAAAAATACACTTCCATACCATGAGGAAAAATCCGCACGCGAAATCTTAAGAGGAGAATTTAAAGAACAGCACTTAAGAACTGTACCTAAGTCTTACCATTTTTGTTAATATAGTCTTGTTTTAATGCTCTTGCGATGTGCACTGAGTTATGTTAGTAAATATTGGGGTTGTGAGTGAATGTGGCATCTTATGAGTCAATTCTAATTATTGAAGTGAATATTGAATTATATTATACGTGTTTTCTATTCTCTCTTACACGAGCATTGTAAGCATGCCAAGTTTTTGAACAAGAGGATAGAGATGTACGATGAATTGGCCATTGTAGTGGGTACAAATATGGCCACAAGAAGCTTTGCTAAGTCATACGTTGATCTTAACACACAGCAAGAGAACGGTGATGACATTAAGATTGTGGCCGACAATGGCAAAGAGGGTTTGGTGGATAAGGGGGAGAAGGAGAAGAATGTAGTCGAATCATCCACCATAGGGTCCACAATTTCAAAGTCCCACAAAAGAGGCCATGCACCTTCCAGTGATGATATTGTTCTGACTGATCTATTTGATCAGCTTAAGGAAATTGTTGTGGCCTTGAAAGAAGTCAACTAGGGCCTATTGATTACACTAGTCTTTACTCTGAGGCAATGGCTATGGCATCAAATGGGTATAGTGAAGATATGCTCACAACTGTCTTTGACCATTTATACGAAAATAGGAAGGCAGTAAGGGGATTTCTGGCTAAGAATGTTAAGTTGAGGAAGCTTTGGATGGATAGTTATTTTTTTACTCGTCTCTGACTTGTCTATTTGGTGTTGACTATGATGGTAGTTAAGGGATTTGGTAATATGTTGTAGTACTAGTGTTCACATCTAATTGTATTATATATGTGATAGTATCGTATTATCTGTAAGCAAGTTATGTATGTATTTCTAATCTTGGACATATGATGATGGTACGTATATTTTATGGACTATTATGCTCCAAGGGATAATAGTTACGTACCTAGACTGTAGGATGTAGTCTTTTGTATGCTTAGGATAATACAATTTCCCAAGTTATGTATGTTCAGTGTAAGAATGTAGGGCACATGTGTACTATTCAGATACCACATGTAGGTATCATTTTTCTAGACGATGGAGGTGTAATGCCAATGGTGAAAGTATATTATGTGCGTTTAGACATTATGAAACTACTCAGATGATCTTTGTTGATGTTGAAATGGATAAGTACTTTTTTTTTTTTTTTACAGGGATGCAGGTGTTTCTTTGCTTTTCATTTCATATTTTCCATGAAATTTTTGAACAAACCAAACATGGGAAAATGAATATAGTAAAACTATTTCCGCCAAACACTGGAAATCGTTTTCTGTCTTGTTTTCCATGGCATAACCAAACAACCTGAAAGCATTTTCCTTACCGGAAATTATTTTACACTCGGAAATTCATTTACATGGAGCCAAATGTAGCCTAAGTTTTTATTTCTTAAATCTAATATTATACAAAATGTTCATGATTCACATCATTTTAAATTTTAAGTTATATAAGATACATTTTTAGATTTATAATATTTAATCTAAAGTATAAAATAAATCAAATTAACTCAGATAAAAATTATTCATTTCCAATAGCACGCAATTATATTTTATAGCCCACAAAATTTCCTATGATAATAGAAAATTTCGCTAATGGACTCGGTACAAAATTTCCTCAATTGCTTGTATGTTAAAGAATTGTCATATTCTACTGTGCACCATTGTAAATTCATATATCACAATATGTAAAAAAAATTTCATGGTAAATTCATATATAGTGGAAAAATATAAATTAATTTAAATTAAATTTTGTCCTTATCTCAAAATACTGGGATCACTATCAGCATAAACTTCATAATTATCTACATATCAAAAAATTAATTAATTTTTTTTTTTGTGTAAGTGGTATTCAAGCCCATACCTCAAATATATATATATATATATATATATATCAACCAAGTGCAAAAACACCAAACCCTATTATTTCTCAATGTTTGTGTCTCTAGGAAGGCTTGTTAGCCGCCTATATCCTTTTCGTGCGAAATAAGCTTCAATAGTTAAAGATACAAATGGGAAGAACTTACAATGTCAAAAGTCTAGAAGACAACGACTTTATTAGTACAACCCAAAGTGAAATTGCAGCACGTAAGTTTAATTAAGAGAACTCTCATAAGTTTAAGAGTTTAATTAAGAGCACTCGCATGAATAGGATCCTTGGTGTTTACTAGTCCATATTTTATAAATGGCCATGACAGACCAAGCCAGTTATAGCAATGTTAATGTTCCCTCCCATTGCTGTGTCAAAAATTTAACTTAGAATTCGATGGAGGTGAATATTATTTTGGGTCCAAACTCAAAGGATTCATTCCATCACCAAAAAATATAACAATGTAAATGACATTGAAAATAGCCAAGCAATTTGACACAATAAATAGCCTTTATTATTGATAACATAATTTTGTTACGCAGCATTTGAGATAAATTTTTTTGTCTGGTTTTGAGCACTACATTATACAGCACCTAACGCCCGTCAAACTTTGCACATTTACAAGTCAATTGTGTCACACTGAACTCTTCAATCTAACAAATTTATTCCCTCCAATACTGCATATATAAGCTCAAACCACTGTCTCAGTAAGTCAGAAAGGGTTCTAGGAGGTGCTTCAATGTTCCTTAGCGCAATGTAATATGGGAAGGGAAAGGAATCCTTATACTTTGAAAATTTAATGCTTCCACCCTCAGAGGATGCTTCCATGAGGTCCATGATCGACTCTTGCGGACTATCCAGAAGTAGAAATGCAACCATACACTTCCGACTCAATGCATCTCTAACACAGCGCTACAAGTTTTCCTTCTCATGGAACCGACCATCTGTGTGTTAAGAATAAATGTATAACCATTGAATCAACAAATGGTTTTGGTCCAGTGATGCCCAAGGGCTAGTTCCAGTCAAATGCCCAACGGCTAGTTCCAGCACTACAACAAACGATGGCGTTTTATCTCATGATGTAATGTAAATGTATTTAAATAAACACTGTGTTTAGAACTTGTAATGTTAGTTCAAACGCTGCGTTTTAGCTCTTGTGAGTGAGCTCCACTTATACCGTGTACTCTGTACACTCTTGAGATCAGTTGGACAGTTAAGGCAGTTAAGTATTAGTTAGTTAGTTCCTAATCTTCCTCCGCATTATACGGATCCATCCCTAGAATTTAGGGATTAGCTCAGTCTGTTACTAGATCCTGTAAGCTATATATATACTGTACATGACATGTAATGAGTAAGCAAGAATTCATTTTCTTTTCCAGAAATTTTCTCTCTTCATCCCTCTCTAGTCTCTATCTGAAGTTTCTCTTGTGCTCTCTGTTCTTCACTGCCTTCATAGTGTGAACACCATTGTAGAATCTTCTAAACCTTTGTTAGATTCTTTTCATGGTATCAGAGCATCAATCGATCCTAGCAACAATGGCAGAAAATTCCTCAGCTCCACCTTCAACAACTGTACCTTCAACCTCCACAACCTTACCATCAATTTCAACACCTACCTCCTTCAATCTTACAAATCAACCTCTGCTTCTACTATCAAATATGTCAAATATGATGACAGTTAAGTTGGATTCTTCCAATTATATCGTTTGGAAATATCAGATCTCCATGGTGTTAGAGACCTACTCCATGTTTGAACTTCTTGATGAAGTTTCACTTGTTCCTGAGAAATTTCTCAAGGACTTATTTGGTACAATTACCTCAGTGATTAATCCAGAGTATCTCATCTGGAAATCCAAGGAAAAGGCACTACTTACCTTCATTAGCTCAACCCTCACTCCTTCAATTTTGGCTATAACTGTTGGATGTTCTTCAGCATAAGATGTCTGGAAGGTTCTTGAAAACAGGTTCTCCTCAATCTCAAGGTCACACGTGATGAACCTAAAGGCTGAGCTACATAATGTGAGGAAAGGATTAGATTCTGTAGATGCATATTTGCAGAAGATTAAGGTGATAAGAGATAAACTTGTGGCAGTAGGTGTGCTATTGGATGATGAGAAGCTACTTCATGTAGCAATCAAAGGTCTCCCAAAGGAATTCAGTGCATTCAGGTCTACAATCAGAACCAGAAGCACCAAATTGAGCTTTGATGAATTAGCTACCATGTTAAATGCAGAGGAAGAATCGTTGAATGAAGGAATGGAGATCAAAGACTCCACCTTTGCTATGGCAGTTAACACTGCACCAAGATTTAACAATACTGGTAACTATAACACTCACAACCAGTATCACAATAGAGGGAGAGGAAGAAATAACAATGGAAGAGGTAGAGGCAGAGGTCCATTACCTAATCATTCCAATCATCAATTTACTTTATCTCAGTTCTCACAACCTCAAGGGTCTAACACTAGATCAGAAAGACCTATCTGCCAGATTTGTGGTAAGGCAGGACATCTTGCTTTAGATTGTTACCACAGGATGGACTATGCCTATCAAGGCAAGCATCCACCCACGAAGCTAGCTGCAATGGCCACTTCATCAAATTCAATGATCACTCAAGAGCAACCTTGGTTGGCAGATAGTGCAGCTACAGACCATGTCACCTCAAGCCTGAGTCACTTAAGCTTTCCTAAGCCTTATACAGGTCAGGAGCACCTCACAGTGGGCAATGGTCAGAATTTGCCTATTTCTCATATAGGTAACTCACTCATTCCTACTTCCAATACTCCTATTCAACTTAGAAATATTCTTAGAGTTCCATCTATTGCTTCTAATCTTGTCTCAGTTCACAAAATATGTCTTGATAATAACTGCTGGTGTTACTTTGATGCAAACACCTTACTCATTCAGGCCTTGGCCACGGGGAAAACTCTTTACAAGGGCAAGAGTGAAGGGGGCGTGTACCCTATCTATCCTCACAAGGCCACTGACCTTTTGCTTCCCAATAAACTGTGTAATTCTGTTCAACTCTCTTCTTCTAGTTGGCATCTATGGCACAACAGACTTGGACACCCCAACTCTCAAACTCTTGAGCTTTTGTTACAAAATAATGGTTTGTCTTGTAATAACAATGCCAATTTTGTCAATTCTTGTATTCACTGTCTTCATGGAAAGATGCATAGACTTCCATTTCCTAGTTCCAGATTTGTAGCTACTGCTCCATTTGAACTTGTACACACTGACCTGTGGGGTCCTGCACCTCTTAAGTCAATAAATGGCTACAAATACTGTGTCATTTTTGTTGATCACTTCACTCGTTTTACATGGCTTTACTTTCTTTCTGCAAAATCTGAAGTTTACTCCAAATTTGTCATCTTTCATGCTATGGTTAAAACACAATTTTCAACTATTGTTAAGACTCTTAGATCAGATGGTGGGGGTGAGTACACTTCACATTCCTTTGAATCCTTCCTCACCTCTAATGGTATTAATCATCAAATCTCTTGTCCATATACTCCTCAACAAAATGGCTTAGTTGAAAGGAAGCATAGACACCTAATTGAAACTACCATTACCCTTTTATCACAAGCTTCCTTACCTTCTTCCTACTGGTCATTTGCTATTCAATCTGCTGTAACTCTTATCAATTTACTCCCTACTCCTACATTAGGCTTTCATTCTCCTTGGTATAAACTCTATGGTCAACCACCTGATATATCTTCCCTCAAAGTCTTTGGTTGTGCTTGCTACCCTTTCCTTAGACCATACACCAAGCACAAGTTAAATCACAGAACCAAAGAGTGTCTCTTTTTAGGCTATTCTGCAATTTCTAAGGGTTACTTGTGCCTTGATTTGCCCTCTCATACTCTATACACTTGCAGACATGTGTTGTTCAATGAAACCAAATTCCCTTTTTCCTTACACCCATCATCTACTTCAAATTCCTCTCCTCCTTCTTCTGATGTCTGGCTGTCTAATCTTCTCTACTTACACTCTTCTAACCAACCATCCATTCTAGGACCATATTCTACTTCACCTTCTCATTTCTCAAATCATGCTCATAATTCTTCCTGTCAAACTTGTCCTCCCTCACCTACTCCTCTCTCTACACCCCCATCTCCTCCTTCCTCCCTTCCTGCAGCCACTACTTCCTCACTTCCTACAGTCACTACTTCTTCTCTCCCTACAGCCACTGCTTCTGTCATTGCTCCTGTGAACTTACACCCTATGACCACCAGATCAAAGAATGGTATCTCTAGACCTAAACTATGTTACAAGGCTGTGGTTGATTACACTTACACTGAGCCTCCATCCTACAAAATTGCCTGCAAATTTCCTCAATGGGTTCAAGCCATGGATGAGGAATTCTCTGCCTTGCAGAGACAGCACACTTGGTCCCTTGTTCCTGCTACTTCTGGTGTTAATCTGGTGGGCTGTAAGTGGGTATATAAGCTCAAATTGCACAGTGATGGCACCATTGCTCATTACAAAGCAAGGTTGGTTGCCAAGGGTTTCCATCAACAAGCAGGTGTGGACTACACTGAAACCTTTAGTCCAGTGGTGAAACCTGCTACAGTGAGACTTGTGCTATCCATTACAGTCAGTTGCAAGTGGCCCCTAAGACAATTAGATGTCTCTAATGCTTTCCTTCATGGGTTTCTAAAGGAGGAGGTGTATATGGCACAGCCTCTAGGGTATGTGGATCAGCAATATCCTCATCACATCTGCAAATTACATAAATCCCTATATGGTTTGAAATAGGCTCCCCGTGCCTGGTTTGATAGATTCACTTCTCAGCTGTTGCATCTTGGGTTTGAAGCTTCCATGGCAAATTCTTCATTGTTTGTGTTTGCCTCTCATCAGACTATCATTTATCTTTTGGTGTATGTTGATGATATTATCATCATAGGCAACTCTTCATCACAGGTCTCTCATCTTGTCACTGCACTTAGTAAAGCCTTTGAACTTAAGGATCTAGGGGTTCTCTCATATTTCTTAGGCATTCAAATTGTGCCTTCCAAAGTTTTTTTACTCTGTGCCAATCCAAATATGCTTCTGATGTACTTCATAGATTTCACATGGAGAACTCTAAACCAACTAAAACTCCTTGTTGCCCCAATGTCAAACTTACTCCTTTTGAAGGTTCTATTTTGCCTGATCCAATTGAGTATCGCAGCATGGTGGGTGCCCTCAACTACTTAACTTTCACAAGACCAGATTTGGCCTTCAGTGTTCATCAGCTCTGTCAGTTTATGCAGCATCCAACTTCTTCTCACTTGGAGGCAGCCAAACGTGTTCTTCGTTATGTGAGAGGTACTTTGCACTTTGGGCTTTATCTTGCTCCTGGTCCACTCACCTTCTCTGCCTTTGAGGGGGAATGTTAAGAATAAATGTATAACCATTGAATCAACAAATGGTTTTGGTCAAGTGATGCCCAACAGCTAGTTCCAGTCAAATGCCCAACGGCTAGTTCCAGCACTACAGCAAATGATGGTGTTTTATCTCATGATGTAATGTAAATGTATTTAAATAAAACGCTGCGTTTAGAACTTGTAATGTTAGTTCAAACGCTGCGTTTTAGCTCTTGTGAGTGAGCTCCACTTATACCGTGTACTCTGTACACTCTTGAGATCAGTTGGGCAGTTAAGGCAGTTAAATATTAGTTAGTTAGTTCCTAATCTTCCTCCACATTATACGGATCCATCCCTAGAATTTAGGGATTAGCTCAGTCTGTTACTAGATCCTGTAATCTATATATATACTGTACATGACATGTAATGAGTAAGCAAGAATTCATTTTCTTTTCCAGAAATTTTCTCTCTTCGTCCCTCTCTAGTCTCTATCTGAAGTTTCTCTTGTGCTCTCTGTTCTTCACTGCCTTCATAGTGTGAACACCATTGTAGAATCTTCTAAACCTTTGTTAGATTCTTTTCACTGTGCAATGATCAAGACAAGCTGTTGTAATGGGTTCTGTCCAGATGAAGTCGTGCCTTGGCCACAGCTACGTCCAACATGTTGTTCAAATACGTCAACAGATCAACCACCGGTTCATCTGCAATAGTATTCTCTTGTTTGAATGTCAAGTTGGAGATCATCTTGATATTTTAAAGAAATATAGTGTAAAATAGATAATTTAATATACTTTATTTTCAAATGTTCAAATGTATGTAAAAATAAAATAAAAAATAAATTCTTATACAAAAATAAATAATAATAAAAAATTACACTGGTACAAATACTCTAACAAAATAAAAGAGGTAACTAATTTGAAATAAAGTACAAGCTTCAAAACTTTTTATATAATTTACCTAAGGCCTCAATAGGAAATAAGAATGAGCAATGACAAGATCATTGGCAACACATTTGGTTTTCCGTCGGCCGATCAATTATGGTCCATTGGCCTAGTTTACACTAATTCGATTCTTTTGGTACAAAAAAGAAACACGATTTTTTTTTTTTGGTATTTTTTCTATAATTTGTAGTCTTTGAATCTTTTGATTCTTTAATTATTTTTTTTCATTTAGAAGTTTTAACATTTATATTTTTGAGTTCATTTTTTTGGTAATATTTGAAACTATTTGGCAAATTTCAACAATTATAGCTATAGTTTTTTTTTTTTTTTTTTTAAATAATACATCTTTCTTTAATATTTCTCTATTGTGTTGTCTCACACACACACACACACACATGTGTGTGTGTATAAATATTTTTTTCAATAATTTTTAGGAAATGAATTTTTTTAATCTTTAATATTTGTTGGCGTTTCAAAAGTTTTAATATCTAAATTTTTGAGTTTTTTTTTTCTTTGCAATATCTAAAAAAATCTAGTAGATTTTTGCAAGCCCATTGTACGTTCAAACAATGGTTTCTTTATCAATTTGTAACATAAAAAAATTGAAGTAATTTTTACAATGGTATAATTTCATAATCAATTTAAAATTTTTTAAAATTTACTTTAATTTACTATACAAACAGGTAGGTTCCTAAGCATAGCACAAGTTTGCGACTAGTTATTACAATAACTAGGAAAACAAAAAAAGTCCATGTAAGGCTATAATATTCATCTCATTCAAAATTACAATAACTAGTTTTACATTCAACAATTAATATCACAAGCATGTAGCGCGCGCGCGCGCACACACACACACACACACATATATATATATATATATTGTTTAGATTTTTCTTAGTAGAGAAACAAGGCAACCACTATATATATATATATATCCATAATTTTTTTTTTAAAGTTTTTTTCTTCCTAGAGAAACAAAGCAACCATTATCCATTAAAAAAAAATTAAAAAAAATATTATGAAAAATTGAAAATTGATATAACAAATACATGTTGTTGCTAGGTTAATAGTTTTGAGGGGAATTCACAAAAGCCTAATTTAGGCAAACCATAATACAGAAACCTAGAAAGATTTAAAGACCCAAGCTAGCAAGCAGCAGAATAGATAGGCGGCCTTCACAAACAGGAAGGGAGAAGAATGAATGGGAGTAGGCCAACAAGGGAGAACAAAGTCGAAGACATTGTAGCTAGGGTGATGATCTGGAAAATCGCGAACCACTTCCAGTGTTTTTCTCCGCAAGTTGCATAATACAACCTTAAAACCAATCACCAAATACATGATATACCGGTCATTTGAATGATAGGCTTGGACTAGCAAATAAGGATTTTACTTCATAACGTATTTCTCATTTTGAGAGCCAAGGAGACTTTTCAGAAACAATTTGGTTAAAATATAGTTGGTGCTCTAAGCACCATTTGCCTCCTCCTCTTTCATCTTTATCACAGTCATTGAGCTCCCAAACGTGTAAAACATGATCAGAGAAGTTGTCACAAGGGAAGCGTGAAATCTGGAATATAACCGGTAATAGGATTAATGCCATGCATAGTCATGACACGCAGCTTGAAGGTTGACCTAATTTACGTATTGTTGATATATTGGTGGAATGTAAGGAAGAGATTAACAATAAGGTTCCTCCTCCAATGGCAAGAGGACATGTCCCATTTTCCACCATATATCCTCCTCTAATGGTAACCAAATTTATGTGATGCATGGCAATAAATAATTATTTTGTAATTATAATATAATTTATAATTTTTTTTTTCTAAAATTTGTTGAAGATAATTTGTTCTCTTTAAGAATCAAATTATTTCTATTTTTTTTTTAGTCTTTCTATCTCTATCAATACATCATTATTTTATTTTGAGTGTGTTTCAAGAATATTATTATTCCTTTATGGGGTGGTTGATACTCCATATTCTTCGAAGTTTAGTTTCTATGTTCTTTATTTATTTATTTTGTAAAACTAAACTTTTTAAGTTTTAAATAAATAATTCAAAATTTTCATTCTTTTAAAGGAGATTATCATGATAATCAAATCTCATAAAAAAATAACACTTAAATATTACTAAATAATTGATAAACACATTCAAATGCATAATCATGATTATGATATATATATATATATATATACGCACACATATTTATATCAAATTTTCATTTCCAAAAGAACTAAGTGTCAATTTAAATAAAAATCAAACTAAAGCAATAAGAGTGATAGGGACCACTAGTGATGGGAAACTAAAAAAATACAACACCAAAACTGTATTAACCTAAAATAGAGTTTTAAAAATCACAATGCTTCATCAACCAAAAGTAGAAATGCTTGAAAAAATAAAAATAAAAATAAAAAGAGAGAGAGAGAGAGAGAGAGAGAGAGAGAGACCACTTTTTCAAGAGAGAATAATAAGAAATTTATAGAAAATAAAATGAGAAGAAAAAGAATAAAATTAAAAAATATATTAATAAATGTCGAATTATTGAAATCATGATATGTAATAAAATAACAAATATATGAACCAAAAACTCACAAACCCTACGCAATCAAAATTCTTTCATTAGTAGAAAAAGTCATAAAAAACAACAACTTTAAGTACGTGAAAGAAACACGATACATGTGTGTGTACTGTGTATATATATATATATTGTGTTGTTTCTATCATTTGTAAGCTTTGAATCTTTTGATTCTTTAATTCTTGTGATTTTGGAAGTTTTAACATCTATATTTTTTTAGTTCTTTTTTTCTTTTTTGCAATATTTGGCAAATTTTAATGGCTATAGCTATTAATTAATTTTTTTTTTAAGATAACACTTATTTCTCTTATATTTCTCTATTGTGTAGTCACACACATACAGGTGTGTGTGTATTTTTCAATAATTTTTATTTAGTGAATTTTTTTTATTCTTTAATATTTTTGGCATTTCAAAAGTTTGAATGTTTGAATGTCTAAATTTTTGAGTTTTTTTTTTCTTTGCAATATCTAAAACATTTGACAGATTTTTGCAAGCCCATTGTACATTCAAACAATGGTTTTTTTTTTTTAATCAAATTTTAACATAAAAAACTGGAGTAATTTTTGTAATGATATAGTTTCATAATTTTTAAAAAAAATTATTTTAGTTTACTATACATACAGGTTTGTTATCATGCGTAGCATGTCCGGTTTACAGCTAGTTATTACAATAACTAGGCAAACAAAAGAAGTCCATGTAATAAGGCTACAAAATCCATCTCATTCCAAATTACAATAACTTGTTTTACATTCAACAATTGAAATCACAGGCATGTGGCATAATTTTTTTTTTCTTAGTAGAGAAACAAGGCAACCACTATCCATAATTTTTATTTATTTTATTTATTTAATTTTTTTCTTTGTAGAGAAACAAAGCAACCACTATCCGTAAAAAATAGATTATGAAAATTTGAAAATTAATATAACAAATAATACACGCTTTTGCTACGTTGAAAGTTTTGAGGGGATTTCACAAAAGCCTAATTTAGGCAAACCATAATTAATACAGATATCCAAAAAGCTTTAAAGACCAATTAAGCTAGCAAGCAAGTGTTGGAAATCCTTGGTGGTGGACTCTATTTTTCTGCCACATGAAGCGGATGCTATCAAAAGTATCCCTTTGAGTGTCCGCTTCTCTTCAGATAAATTGGTGTGGGCTGAAACAGCAAATGACATGTTCACTGTCAGAAGTGCCTATCATTTGGCGGTGAGTATTTCTTCGTTGGGTACTACAGGGAGTGTCTCGGATTGTAGCCTTTTGAGGAGGTTTTGGTAAAGTCTATGGAGGCTTCCTATTTCCCATGAGGTTAAGCATTTTGCATGGAGAGCTTGTAGAGAGGCATTGCCCACAAAAGTAAACCTTAAGAGAAGGAAAGTGCTGTCAGAGGATTTATGTGATTGGTGTAAAGCGAAGCCCGAAACTGTTGGTCACGTTTTGTGGGGTTGTCCGAAAGCTCAAGAGGTGTGGGAGTGTTCTAAGCTAGTCGCATAGATAGAAGAGATGATTTATCTTTTATGGACATCTTGCGGCAGCTGCTATTGGGTGATAATGTAAATTTAGATTGTGTTGCTTGGCTGGTAATGATAGCTTGGAAGGTTTGGCAAAGTCAAAATGAATGGCGCCTTAATGGTACGGTGTATTACGTTTTGGTAAGCAGCTGATGTTTGAGACAATGTAACACTGGACTAAATTCCTCGCGGTTAATGAAGGAGATGTGCCCTCTGGCTCGACAGCCTAGTCATTGTCCTGGTCTCCTCCTCCTCCGGGTTTCTACAAAGTGAATGTTGATGCAGCCACTTTCAAGGATATTAGAGCAACGGGGTTTGGAGTTGTAATCCGTGACAGCTATGGTATGGTTGTGGCGGCTTTATGCAGAAAGTTGGAAGCTCCTCTCGGTCCTATTGAGGATGAATCAAATTAAGGCTCTTGATGCTGGAATCATGTTTGTTCTGTGCCGTGGTTGTCTTGCTATGGTGCTAGAGAGTGATTCACAGGTCTTGGTTAATGCTCTGGTAGGTTCTTCCCCCTCTCCCTCAGCCGTGGTTTCTGTTATTGATGGGGTTCTTGAGCTTTGTAGGGGTTTTCTCATTTTCAGTTCTCCCATGTAAAAAGGCAAGGGAATATGCCTGCTCACTTAGTAGCAAAAAATGCTTACAGCTTTGTTAATGACATCGTTTGCATTGAAGAGGATCCTTGCTTTGCTAAGCAAGCCCTCATCCATGATCTAATGGTTTCTTAGTAATGAAAAGTTTATGCATTCCCATATTAAAAAAAAGAAAAAAGAAAAAAAGAAAAGGAAGCTAGCAAGCAGCAGAATAGATAGACGGACTTCACTCATAATAGGAAGGGAGAAGAATGAATGGGAGTTGGCCAACTAGGGAGCACAAAGTCGAAGGCATTGAAGAGGGCGGGAGGGCAATCGTCTGGAAGATCGCGAACCCTTCCAGTGTGTTTCTTCGCAAGTTGCATGATACCTCCTTAGAATTAATCCTCAAATAAAAGATATCCCGGTCATTTGGATGACATGCTAGGATTAACAAATAAGGATTTTCTTGACAACGTTTGTGAGCCAAGGAGACTTTTCCCAAACCATTTGGTTAAGACACAGTTGGTGCTCTAAGCACCATTTGCCTCCTTCTCCTCCTTCATCTTCATCACAGTTATTGAGGTCCCAAACGCTTAAAACATCAGCAGTGAAGTTGCCGCCATAAGCGATGTCTGAAAGCTGGGATATCCTCAAGGTACCATTACATAGTCCAAGGTTTTGAAAACCGAAGCTAGGGTTCCATTCTAGGGGCATCTGAAAGCATCGACAGCATCCACTGTTGTAAGGATCGAGCCCAACAAGGAATTCTTCACCACATCAAAAAAGCAAGCCATTATAAGGAACAGCTTGGAAACTGAAGATCGACGATACAAATCTGTGCGGGGCCGGGCACAGCACCATATAGGCCCTCCATTTACTTGTGTCGGATGAGAATATTTGCACCTTGAATTCCATTGGAATGTACTCAAATTCAGGAATGAACATCACCCTAAAACTAAGCTGCTGCTGCTGCTGCTTATGATGAAGAGTATCATAGTTACATATTAACGAAACCCGAGGCCATACTGAGTCGATGCAAGTTTAATGATCAGGAAGTGGAGGAAGGGCGTTCCATTGCCCAGTAATAGGATTAACGACATCGTAAACGCCAGCCGTATTATAACCAGCAACAAATGCGCAGCATAAGAGCAAGTCATGACACGAAGCTCGAATGCTGATATCTACGTATTGTGGATATATTGGTGGAACGTAAGGCAGAGATTTAAAATAAGGCTCCTCCTCCAATGGCAAGAGGTTATTTTTGTTCTTTGCCCACGGACTCACGGAGCATGATACTGGAGGAGCAAGGTAAAGGGGCAATGATGATGATCCACTATTGACCTGTTAACAAAGTAGCGAGCGAAAGAAGGATCTGAGACAACAGAGCACCATTCCTTTGATACAGACCTGCATCGCATTGCGGATTTGAAATCCAGCCGATGCAGTATTTCTAACACTAGAGATTCTGGGAGATCGTCAATGGTTTGTCGCAATCCTCGTCCTCGTCCTCGTCCTCTTTCGCTTCGGAATTGTTCTTCTGTCATCCGAATCCTCGACAACAGTGATCGTCGTCTTTGGCTTCTGAATTCTTCTGACATCAGAATCCTTGTATGAGAGATGAGAAACTAGCATCCGACTATTCCTTCTGCTATGATGTTTTTTTACATTCCTTCTCTCCATTGTTAGATAGTATCTCTCTTCTGGCCGCTTTACAAACAAAAACAAATTACAATTTTGTAGAGATTGTCATCCTCGTATGTATATATAACCAACACCACCGACTATTACCTAAAACAAAAACAAAAATCAACACCACCGACGTATCCATGTCGGTTACTAAATATTAAAATATTTTTTTTTTTTTTTTTTAAGGAAATCGTCACCGTCGATTAGCGCCTAGAGAGAACTCAGTGTTGACGGTGTACTATAGGACAGGCGGCGGTAGCAGTCTTGGAACATTGATAGCTCTGTAGGGGATGGGTTTTAGGGTTTAGGGTTTTAGTTGTTGTGGTTTTTTTTTTTTTTTCAATCGATAATTAATTTCCTTGAGATTCCTGTAGTGACAGATTTGGTCCGTTTGGCCCACTGGTAACAAAAAATCATATATAGTTTAATACAAGGGAGTTGCCACTTTCTTTAAATAATAGGTCATAGATGCAATTTATACAATTAGATATTTCATAAAAAATTTCTTAGTTGTTTTGTACTTTTTCAACAATGAATAGCTTCAATTTGATTTATTAAAATTGTAAAAGCTCTATATTCATTTTATATTTGGAAAACTTTTAGGGCTTATATATTTTATTTATTTACTTTTCACAGTTTAAGATGACATAATTAACAAATGAAAAATAACTTTTCATATAAGTAATAAATGAAAAGGAAGAGCTTAATCGAAAACTAAAAAACCCTAACCCCTAGAAAACAAACATGTAAACCAAAAACTCACAAACCTTACGCAAATCAAAAGTCTTTAATTAGTAGAAAAAGACGTAAACAAAAAAACAAAAAAAAACAAAAAAAAAAAAAACAAACAAACAAATTTTAGTACATGAAAGAAACACTTTTTTTTTTGGGTATCTATAATTTGTAGGTTTTGAATCTTTTGATTCTTAAATTTCTTGTCATTTTGGATGTTTTAACATCTATATTTTTGAGTTCTTTTTTTTTTTTTTTTTTGGCAATATTTGAAACTTTGGCAAATTTCAACAATTATATATATATATATAACCATATGGGGGTAACAAAAGCGGTCTTCTCCTGGTCCCAGAAGCGAGGGGGATCTGATGGTACCCCTGAAAAGCGTCTAAGAAGCTCATCCGAGGATGGCCGACAGTTGCATCTACTAGTTGATCAATCTTTGGCATTGGGAAGGGTCCTAGGACACGCTTTGTTTAAGTCCGTGAAGTCTACACAGACTCGCCACTTTCCACTTTTCTTCTTTACTACCACAGTATTCGCCAGCCATTCGGGATAAAAATTTCTTTGATAGCCCAGCCTGCTTGAGCTTTCGCACTTCTTCTCTTACCGCTCCAACGTGCTCTCTAGATGGCCTCCGAGGAGGTTGCTTCTTTGGTACACTTAGAGGGTTAACTCTTAAATGATGACAAATGAACTCCGGATCTACCCCCGGGCCTCGTAGGCACTCCAAGCAAATACGTCAATATTCCTCTGAAGGAATTCCAGTAGCTCCTCTTTCTCTGGCTGAGGCATCTGGGATCCAACTTGAAAGTACCTTTCAGGATCAGCCCCAACCAAAACCCGGGTTAGGTCCTCGCACTCTACACTTTCATCCTGCTCGCCAGCAAATGACGATCGCCCCTTTAACTGCTATAGGTTTTTATCCTCCCTTTCAGAAGGTTCATCCTCGGATCCATGTCGTATGGCCGCCACCAAACATTGCCTAGCTCAGGACTGATCTCCACGTATCTCGCAAACACGCCCCTCGGAAGGATACTTGATCTTCTGGTGCAGGGTGGAAGAGACAGCCCCAGCGTATGTAACCAGGGCCTGGCTACAATTGCCGTATACGGGGAGTAAACGTCAACTACAACGAAATCCACCTCTACGATTTCCGAGCCTGTTTGCACTGGGAGTCGTATTTGCCCCTTCGGCATAACCACTCTCCCTTCAAAGCTGATCAAAGAGGAACAATATGGAGTCAAGTCACTAGGTGTGAGATTCAATCCCCTGAAGAGATCAGGGTACATGATCTCCACTGCGCTGCCCTGATCCACCATCACTCTCTTCACATCATACCCCCCAATTCTGAGGGTGACCACCAAGGCGTCATCATGCGGTTGAATGGTCCCAGCTTTATCCTCCTCTGAAAAGCCTAGAACGAGGGGCACATCAGGCCCCGGCTCTTCGGACTCATATCGGCACCTCCCCCCGGTAACCGAGCCACAGACATGACTTCGATGGCCGATATCCCGTCCTTCCTGGTGCCGCAAAAATGACGTTGATAACACCAAAGGGGTTTTGTAGAGTCCCCTTTCTCGGCATCCGACATCGGCTGTCCTCTTCCGCTGGAGCGATGTAAAAGATGCTTCAGCCTGCCCTCGCCGACCAGCTGGTCCAGATGGTCCCACAGACCTCTGCAGTCTTCAGTCGTATGCCCATGATCCTGGTGGTACTGACAATAGACGTTACGATTGCGTCTGTCTGGATTGCCCACCATTTTGTTCGGCCATCTGAAGAATGGTTCATTCTTTACTTTATCCAGGACTACATGAACGGGCTCTTTGAATACAGTATTAACTGTTTGAGTATTTACTGAACCGAGTTTCTAGCGAAATCTCTCCTCGGCTTATTGTTATTATAGCGGTCCGACCTATAGTCCTTCCTGTCCTGGGTGGTAGTCTTATCCTTGCCCTTCTCCTGCTGTCTATCTTCTTCGACTCTCTTATACTTCTCAATGCGGTCCATAAGCTGGCGCATGCTAACAACTGGCTTGCCAGATAAGGACGTTCTCAGACCATGATCAGTGGGCAGACCCAGCTTGAATGTCTCCAAGGCCATGGCGTCGAAGTTGCCCTCCATCTCGTTAAACATCTCCCAATACCTATCCGAATACGCCTTTAGTGTCTCACCTTCGCGCATGCTTAAGGATAGGAGAGAGGATAAGGGTCTGGGCACTCTTCGGCAGGTGACGAACCGAGAACCAAAAGCTTGAGTAAGCTCTTGGTAAGAATCAATAGAATCGGCACTCAGGTTATCAAACCATCTCATGGCTACAGGACCCAAACTGGAGGGAATACCTTGCACATCAGAGCTTCATCCCTGGCATAGACAGCCATCCTTTGGTTGAAATGGCTCACATGTTCTACCGGGTCAGTTTTGCCGTTATAAATGGTAAAAGTTGGCTGGTTGAAACGCCGAGGCATCTCCGCTCTCTCAATCCTACGGGTAAAGGGCGACCTGGAAATCTGACTCAGGGCCTTACTCATGGCATCATTACCCACCCCTCCATGTGGTGGTCCTCGAGATCGTTTCTCATGGGGGCGTTCAGCCTCATGCGAGAAAGTCTCACTGATTGGAGTTTGAGAGTTCTGCTCATAGGTAATATCCTGCCCATCGTACCAGTCGTCACCAGGGATTGCTACAGTGCGCTTCCTCTTCTCATGGCGTAACTCCCTCTTCAACCTTTCGATCTCTATTTGCATGTTGTGTTTCTCTGCATGGGGAACATAGCTTCCACTTCGAGGTTGGGATCGCTCAGTGTGGATAGTATGCACACTGCCCTCACGGTCCTGCCTCCGCTCCAGGTTAAGAAAGGGGTCAATATGTTGGGAGGCTCCAGATTCTGCCGGTTGTTGCCCTTGACCAGCCATGACCAGCCGTTGCTACTCTTCCCTTACTCTCAAGCTCTTCCCACAGACGGCGCCAATTGTATGGGCTGATTTCGTTAAGCAAACCCAAAAACAATAGATTTTGTAGAGTATGGGTTGAAGAACTAGAGTTAACAAGGGATTCTCAGCAAAAGATTATCACTCCTTTTCTTATTTATTGATCTGTTTTTCATACATTGCATGGTTTGTTTCAAACCCTCTCCCTCTATTATATAGCCACTCTTACTCTCATCCTTACCGTCCACGTGCTCCCCATCCATGGACTTGCTCAAGTACCTGTCACGTCGGGCAGCTGCTTTTCATCTCTGTGTGAGTGGCGGTAGGTCATGAAGCACTGTTCAGATGTCTTCTCCACATAAATGCGGCCAGAAAAGCTGTTGCAATGCATTGAATACGGTGGCAGCAGCCTTCCCCTCAGATATTTCTTCATCCTTATCGTTCATGAGTGGGCTTTGAGCTTATCTTGATCAGGTGTGGTCCTCGGACGATCGACCAGGCTTTTCCCCTACTCAATCAATCTCATGCACCATATCAGAATGAAACATCCTCTTCGGACAGGCGATTTCCTCCTCGGACTGGAGATATCCTCCTCGGATTGGAGATATCCTCCTTGGAAAGAGACGATCCTTTACCCGGAGGGTTCCGCTCCAACCTGGGCCTCGTACACTATTCATCCTTATCTTCAGATGTGAAGCAGTTCTTTCGTGGGTGTTCGGCCCATTAACTTGGGCTTGATCCTTTTATCCCCCACATTTACTATACAAACAGCTTTGCTCCCATGCATACCACGGCCGGTTTACGACTAGTTTTCACAATAACTAGGCAAACCAAAGAAGTCCATGTAATAAGGCTATAAAATCCATCTCATTCCAAATTACAATAACTTGTTTTACATTCAACAATTGATATCACTGGCATGAGGCATAATTTTTTTTCTTAGTAGAGAAACAAGGCAACCTAATATATATATATATATATATATTGAAGTTTGTTCTTACTAGGGAAACAAAGCTACCACTATCCATAAAAAAATAGATTGTGTAAGTTTGAAAATTAGTATAACAAATACACGTTGCTAGGTTAAAAGTTTTGAGGGGAATTCACAAAAGCCTAATTTAGGCAAACCATAATACAGAAACCTAAAAAGCTTTAAAGACCCAAGCTAGCAAGCAGCGGAATAGATAGGACTCTTCCTCATTGCAATCCGAGACAACCATCAGCAATGGGGCCAGCTTCTCTTTTCGAGTACCACTCTTTTCTTATTATATAAAGTTGCACAGCTATTCTGTAGATAGCATTGTCTACTCCTCAACTGACAGAAAGAACCTAATTATTCAACTGGTGCCTGTCTTCTTTTAAAGAGCGCTAACGACTAAGAATGGTTTTATTGACTAGAAAGTGGCAGTGGTAACTCCTGTGCCATATTCATAGCTGTAACGACTACAACCGATGTTAGGAAAAGATTTTATCCGACGGGCACAGGCACACTGGAGTTTTAAGCTTCTCCACTAATGGTTGATTTGACGGGTAGATTGAATCTGGTTAGACAAAAGGACTGTTGAAGATGGAATCGGGCATGTAAGACAG
>NW_027069547.1:1175097-1283421 GCF_002906115.3 Quercus suber
AAACAAAAAAACAAAAAAAAACAAAAAAAAAAAAAACAAACAAACAAATTTTAGTACATGAAAGAAACACTTTTTTTTTTGGGTATCTATAATTTGTAGGTTTTGAATCTTTTGATTCTTAAATTTCTTGTCATTTTGGATGTTTTAACATCTATATTTTTGAGTTCTTTTTTTTTTTTTTTTTTGGCAATATTTGAAACTTTGGCAAATTTCAACAATTATATATATATATATATATTTCAATAATTTCTAGGCAGTGAATTTTTTTATTCTCTAATGTTTTTGGCATTTCAAAAGTTTGAATGTTTGAAGGTCTAAATTTTTTAGGTTTGTTTTTTCTTTGCAATATTTAAAAACATCTTACAGATTTTTGCAAACCCATTGTACATTAAACAATGGGTTTTTTATTATCAAACTATAACATAAAAAACTGGAGTAATTTTCATAATGGTATAGTTTCATAATCAATTTAAGGGTTTAAAATTTTATTTTAGTTTACTGTATGGGCTGATTTCGTTAAGCAAACCCAAAAACAATAGATTTTGTAGAGTATGGGTTGAAGAACTAGAGTTAACAAGGGATTCTCAGCAAAAGATTATCACTCCTTTTCTTATTTATTGATCTGTTTTTCATACATTGCATGGTTTGTTTCAAACCTCTCCCTCTATTATATAGCCACTCTTACTCTCATCCTTACCGTCCACGTGCTCCCCATCCATGGACTTGCTCAAGTACCTGTCACGTCGGGCAGCTGCTTTTCATCTCTGTGTGAGTGGCGGTAGGTCATGAAGCACTGTTCAGATGTCTTCTCCACATAAATGCGGCCAGAAAAGCTGTTGCAATGCATTGAATACGGTGGCAGCAGCCTTCCCCTCAGATATTTCTTCATCCTTATCGTTCATGAGTGGGCTTTGAGCTTATCTTGATCAGGTGTGGTCCTCGGACGATCGACCAGGCTTTCCCCTACTCAATCAATCTCATGCACCATATCAGAATGAAACATCCTCTTCGGACAGGCGATTTCCTCCTCGGACTGGAGATATCCTCCTCGGATTGGAGATATCCTCCTTGGAAAGAGACGATCCTTTACCCGGAGGGTTCCGCTCCAACCTGGGCCTCGTACACTATTCATCCTTATCTTCAGATGTGAAGCAGTTCTTTCGTGGGTGTTCGGCCCATTAACTTGGGCTTGATCCTTTTATCCCCCACAATAGCCCCTCAAAATTTCATTTTTTCCCACGCGAACTGGGAGAAAAAATAAAATTTTGATTTGGCACGCGGGAACGAGTGGATGAAAAATAAAGAATAATAAAAAATAACTCGAAATAAAGAAATTGACAGGGGTAAAAGGTCACGAATGCCCCTGTTTTAAGCGCGTGAGGTTGTGGAGACGCGCGCCTCATTATTACTGCTGCAGATCTTTCCTTCCCAAAGTAGCGCGTCAACTACTCCAGGCGGCTGTGTCCCTCTCATCCAACGGTGGATTATCGATCAAACGGGTAGGGTTCACCCTCGTAAGTCGAGCGAAATGAATGATGCCGCTCTAGTTGTCTCATATATAAACCCCTGCGGGCAGTTACATCTCTTACTTTAAACGCTTTCACAACGTTCAGAGCATTCTTAGAGTTTACGGAGAATTCCTTTTCTTCAAGATTACTCCACGCCCCCTCGGATTTCCGTGCTTTTGCTTTCAGGATCCTACTCCAGACTACATTTCAAGTTAGGAAATTCATTCTACTCGTGTCAGCGTAAGTTTTGGTGCCTTCTATACCTTTCTCTTGTTCTCGGCTGCCATTTCCTTTCACTAACACCCTTATTATTCCGTTCAATCTTTCGAGAATGGGTAAATTCCAATATCTCGTCGATAATCCGGCGTTGATTGAGGATTTCAAGAGAACCCACGATATCCCACAGGGGGTAAATCTCAGATACTGCCCCCCGAGGGATTACTGCTAACCCGACAAGAAGGAGAGGTCATAATTCCTATGATCGCCTTCATCGAAGGGGGAATGACCATTCCCATGGGTCCCGTGACCCTAAACTACCTTCGTAACCATAGGCTCTCTCCCGACCAATGCGCGCCAAACACCCTTAAGATTTTAGGGGCCTTTGATGTCATAAACGCACAGTTAGGCTTAGGGCTAACTTGGCACGATTTAGCATACTTGTATGAGTGTCGTGCCCAACAAGGGGGGTTATTACCTTAAATCCCGTTCCGACGTCGTGAGGTTATTCTCCTGCCTTCCTAAATCCAATAAGGGGATGAAAGACGACTATCTGATCGTCTCAGGCGCATGGCACGATGGTCTACACTGTCCGACCGAGCCAGGAGTGCCAGGTGTGCCTTCTCGGACTCAGGGTCTTTAACCATAGTCTTAGGGCTTTTTCTTTCAGTAGTTGTTCCTTTGTTTATCTCTCTATCTGATTTCTGAACTGACCAGGTGTGTTTGTTTTACAGATAAGATACATACTGCTCCTCGGCTGAGCCTCGCCAACGTGCCTGCCCTCAACTACCTGCTGCGCTCTAAGATATACGTTAGCGAAGACGGCCAGTTGAGGTCCGTTCCGCTTATTCTCGGCTACACCCCAAAAAGGCAGACGTTCAGCCAGCGGGAACGCAATCACCGAGGGAGATTACAGGTTGCGGAGGATAGACGTTGCTCGGAAAAACTTCTTAGCACCCTACGACCTTCCACCAGTTCCGCATCCTAACCCCCAAGGTGCTCCGCTGCTCGTCCGACCGGTTCAGCAAGTTCCCCTTGCTCAGCCGATCGTAAGAGAGAGAGTCGGCTCCTCGTCCGCCTCCCTAGACGCGCAAATAGACAAGTTTAAGTTTGAAGAGGAAAACGAAGGGGGTGTCCAGATAATTCCTTCAGATTCGAAGAGGAGCTGGACAGACATTCCTGCGTCCGAACACCCCTGTTGCTGACAACAGTCCCCGAGGACTCTTCAGAGGAAGAAATGTCTGACCTGAGGTTGCTCCTAAAGAGGAGGAGTAATAAAGTTGAGGTCAAGGGGACGGGGACTTCTCGTCCCGAAACAAATTTACCTCCACCTCCTCCTGCTGTGCAGAATACTGATCCGGGCCTTAAACCTTGCCGGATCTAAAGAAAAGAGACCGATGGAGTCCGAGGAGAAGGAGAAGGGGTTGCCCCCTAAGGCCAAGCAGCAGAAAGTCAAGGATACCCGGCAAAAGAGGGCATCCTCGGTGGAGAGCAGAGAAGAACCTCCACTAGCCGAGGTGCGCCGAGGACAACGGATATGGTCCCCTCGGCTAGAGCTTGATGGCGCCCCCTTTCCGTGGGAGACCTCGGTCAGGAATTATGATGGGGTCGTGCTGGGCTTATAGCCGAGGCGCTGCAGCAACCCCTTCTCTTGCCACGAGACATGGATTCATATAGGCGTTTCAGCCAATATGAACTCTTCAAGTCCCTAAAGAGGGATTTGGCTATGGTAAGTATGTCCATTCCCTTCTTGATTACAATGTAAATTGTCTATACTGGATACTAACACGTTTATTTGATTCAGATCACCCAGCAGGTCTATGTGGCCGAAGAATGGAACCGGAAGACTCATGTGGAAGTCCAGGCTGAGGCTGCAGCTAGGTCCTGAGGCAGAGACAGCTTTGGACAGCCTGAGGGGGGAGATTTCCAAACTCTCGGACCAGCTGAAGGCAGTAACCCAAGAAAAGGATAGCCTTGATGCTGGACTGAAGACCGCTGAGTCCCAGGCCGAGTCTCAGCGCAGGCAGCTAAACGAAGCCCTGAAAAATTTGGCAGCTGAGAGAGAAACAACTAAGGCGCTTCATGCCGAGCTGCTGAAGGCCAAAAAGGCTGCCGAGGAGGCTAAAAAGGATGCCCAGCTGGCTAAGGAGGCCACTGAAGCCGAGAAGAGGGCATCCTTTCAGTTGGGGGTGGAGATAACGAGAAAAGTCTCACCGAGCAATTTGCTTCAGTTGCTCGGGATTACTGCGACCTGACTTGGGGCAAAGCACTGGATGCTGCTGGAGTGCCCCTTGACTCGACCCTCAGACTGCCAGAGAATATCTTTTATGGTGAAGATATTCGGCAGCATCCAGATGATGCTCCTCCTGCCCAACTCCCGAGGCATCTGAGCTACCCTTGGCCGAGGCGAATCCCTCAGTTATCCTTGAGTCCGGTCAGGGTCTTCCACTGCCAGGTGATCAAGTCCCCTCCACTGAACTCCAGCAAGACAAGGCAGAGGAGAACTTACCCTCGGACCCTCCTCATGACGTGCCTTCATAAATAGACATTTATTTTATTTTATTTTTGTAATTGGAAGAATTGTAAACTTCAATTTTCATTAATGGATTAATTTTTGTTCAAATGCCAATGTTTGCAATTTTAATATAACTCTCTCATGTCGCAAGTGACTTTACTTGGTAATTATAGTCATAAAGAAACACAATTATTTTGCCTCAGAACTCGTATAATCAATATTGCGCCCGAAAAAGACTTTTCATAACGATTAATATTAAAGAACAAGTCTGCTTAATGCTGCATATGAAGGACAACAGATACAACCCTTTGTAAATACACTTAGGGACGCTCACAGAGGCCAGAAAATGATGTTAACCTAACAAACAGTGTTAACTAATCTGAGATCATCTGGTCCGAGGACTACAGGCATGATCAGACTTAAGTTTAAACACTTAGAGAACAAATAAATAGTGTTAACTAATCTGAGATCATCTGGTCCGAGGACTACAGGCATGATCAGACTTAAGTTTAAACACTTAGAGAACAGATAAATAGTGTTAACTAATCTGAGATCATCTGGTCCGAGGACTACAGGCATGATCAGACTTAAGTTTAAACACTTAGAGAACAGATAAATAGTGTTAACTAATCTGAGATCATCTGGTCCGAGGACTACAGGCATGATCAGATTTAAGTTTAAACACTTAGAGAACAGATAAATAGTGTTAACTAATCTGAGATCATCTGGTCCGAGGACTACAGGCATGATCAGATTTAAGTTTAAACACTTAGAGAAGAGATAAATAGTGTTAACTAATCTGAGATCATCTGGTCCGAGGACTACAGGCATGATTAGATTTAAGTTTAAACACTTAGAGAAGAGATAAATAGTGTTAACTAATCTGAGATCATCTGGTCCGAGGACTACAGGCATGATCAGATTTAAGTTTAAACACTTAGAGAACAGATAAATAGTGTTAACTAATCTGAGATCATCTGGTCCGAGGACTACAGGCATGATCAGATTTAAGTTTAAACACTTAGAGAACAGATAAATAGTGTTAACTAATCTGAGATCATCTGGTCCGAGGACTACAGGCATGATCAGATTTTAGTTTAACATATAGATTAGGCTCACAGGCCTAAGAGAGGAGTGGTACTCGAAAAGAAGGGAGAAGACCCAAGCTAGCAAGCAGCAGAATAGATAGGCGGCCTTCACTAACAGGAAGGGAGAAGAATGAATTAGAGTTGGCCAACAAGGGAGCACAAAGTTGAAGACATTGTAGCTAGGGTGATGATCTGGAAAATCGCGAACCACTTCCAGTGTTTTTCTCCGCAAGTTGCATAATACAACCTTAAAACCAATCACCATATACATGATATCCCGGTCATTTGAATGATAGGCTTGGACTAGCAAATAAGGATTTTACTTCATAACGTATTTTGATTTTTGAGAGCCAAGGAGATTTTTCAGATACAATTTGGTTAAAATACAGTTGGTGCTCTAAGCACCATTTGCCTCCTCCTCTTTCATCTTTATCACAGTCATTGAGCTCCCAAACGTGTAAAACATGATCAGAGAAGTTGTCACAAGGGAAGCGTGAAATCTGGAATATAACCTGTAATAGGATTAATGACACAGTAAACGGTACCCCTATTATAACCAGCAACAACTGTACACGTAGCATAAGTACAAGTCATGACATGAAGCTTGAATGTTGACCGCATTTACGTATTGTTGATATATTGGTAGAGTATAAGGTAGAGATTAATAATAAGGTTCCTCCTCCAACTCCAATAGAAAGAGGAAATGTCCCTTTTCGGCCATATATCATTTCTTTAATGGTAAGTAGATTCACGCAATGTATGATAATAAATAATTATTTTGTAATTATGATATAATTTATAGTTTCTTTTTTTGAAAATTTGTGAAGATAATTTGTTCTCTTTAAAAAATTAAATCATTTCTAAAATTATTTTTTCATCTATCTGTCTCTATCAATACATCATTATTCTATTTTGAGTGTGTTTCATTAGTATTATTATTCCTTTATGGTGTGGTTGTTTTTTTGGGTAAAACTAAATTTTTTAAGTTTTATATAAATAATTCAAAATTTTCATTCTCTTAAATGAAATTATCATAATAATCAAATTTCATAACAAAATTACACTTAATGTTACTCAAATAATTGATAAACACATTCAAATGCATAATCATGATTATGATATATATATCAAATTTTCATTTCCAAAATAACTAAGTATCAATTTAAATAAAAATCAAACTAAAGCAATAAGAGGGACAGGGACCACTAGTGATGGGAAACTAAAAAATACAACACCAAAACAGTATTCACCTAAAATAGAGTTTTAAAAATCATAACAATTCATCAACCAAAAGTAGAATTGCTTGAAAAAATAAAATAAAATAATAAAAAATCAAGAGAGGGAAAGAGAGAGTAATTACTTTTTCAAGAGAAAATAATAAAAAATTTATAGAAAATAAGATGAGAAGAAAAAGAGTAAAAATAAAAAATATATTAATAAATACCAAATTATTCAAGTCGTGCTATGTAATAAAATAACATTATATTCTATATATTATTTTTATAATGCAATAGGATAACTCTACACTGGTGGATATAATTTTTGAAAAAGTACAACCAAATACATATGATCAAGGTTTCAACTTGCATTCCAACAGCAAGAACAAAATATTGGGGGAAAAAAAAAACATTCAAGACTTGGAAAGTATTAAATACATTGTGATACCAACCTGGTATTGATAGCGAGTTGAACACTATATATGATTCAGATCCTCTAGATTTTCCAGAGTACTCTATCAACAGATTTTCTTAAATTTTAACAACTCTTTACTGATTTAATGGTCTAATTTTTGTCATATCAACATTTCATTAATAATATTCTTAAAATAATAAAATAATTTTGAAAAGAAAATAATTAAAATTATTGTTAATGGAATGCTAACATGACAAATTCTAGACCATTAAATCATTAAAAAATTATTAAAATTTAAAAAAATCTATATAGTAAAATACCCTATGAAGTCTAAAAGATTTGAATCCATATATAGCTTGCCACGTTACTTAAAATCCAAAAGACCATTTAAAATTTCAACTGGGAATAGAAATTGCGCGCAGTCTCCAACCTTAGATTCAAGTCGGTCCAATACTTTTTGTCCAAATTATTAGCGCCTTCGTATGTACAAGGTGAACTTTCGTATCTTGAGAACAATCCAGATGAGAAGGCGAACTGTGTGAATCAGAAGAACGATACCAACCACAGCTATCAAACTTAACAGAACATAATTTGGTAGGATGAACTTCGGGTCAGATGCATAGTAATCAAAAAAATAAAGTTGATTGGGCGTCAGCAGGATGAATGCACAAAGGCTAGGAAAGTGAGAGTGATACACATGGAAAATGTCAAAAGCCCCATGCAAAGCTTATTCCTAAGAGGAAATCCACTAATAAGCAAAAAGGTGACGTACAAAGATGCAGTAAAAGAGACAGTATTGCAAGTCAAGAAAGCTGAGTACCGGTACTGATCAGCATTACAGGAGAAGACTGAGGTTCCGGCTGGACGTGTAATATTATATTCATTTCCAATACTTAAGGGTTCATCTGTTTGCCAAACTCCACCTGGGGGATTGAGATATAGGTTGGAAAGTTATAGTTGTGATAACAGTAGCCACCACCATTAACGAACCACGCATCTCTAGATCTCCTAACCAATCACCCTGATAGCTCAAGTATTTTAACCATCTCAACCATATGTTCTTGCTTGGCTGCACTGGTTTTGTTGGTTCATGGTGACCAACAAAAACTGCTAATGGTGGTTGAAGATTAGTTTGGTTCCTTGCTTTTTCAATCCCAGCGTCTAAAAAATGTTTCGAATGGTGACATTTTTCAAGTCTTCTGGATAGTGATCTAAGACTTCGAAGGCTGTAAAACCCATCTGGTTCAATGAATATGCTCCATCTTTCACTCTAGACACTGAAAGCAAGTATAACTATCTGCAAAAATTTATAGCATTATAGTTTTGAGCAATATTTTTTTAAGAAATTATATATAAGTAGGTGCAAAGAAAAAAAACCTACCTCTGTTAGCTTTAGCATCACATCTAAATGCAAGATAGTATTGCCACCATCATGGTCTTTGGAATTGAGAAAATCCCCTTCGTCACTCAAAGATTCCACCAGCAATTTAAGAGCCTCTATTTGGTTGTATTTAACACGTGCAAAACAGTCTCCCCCCCCCTCCCCCCCCCCCCCCCCCCCCAAATCAAGCACAATTTGAGATAAGTCAGGCTGCGCAGTGATCAACTCCCTCACAACATCAATTCGTCCCCTCATGACTGCATAGTGGAGAGGAATTCTCTCATCTTGATCACGAATTAAGCATGCTTTGTTGTTTGCACGTAATAATATATGGACAATCTCAATGTGGCCCTCAGCAGAAGCCATGTGAAGGGGGCAACGTTTATGGGAGTCCAACTCGATAGCAAGTTGGGGTTTTAGAAGTAGAAGAGCTCTACTGAAATCAAGGTGACCAACTAAAGTAGATATGTGTAATGGAGTTTCACTCATAGGGAAATTTTGTTAAGGATGTTTGGCTCTTTATGGATCAACCTAGATAATGTGGTTGTACATCCGCTAATGGATGCGTTGTAGAGCTCTATTATAGCATCTTCTTCATGCCTTATTTCCATTCTCTGTGGGGAAAGGGGGATTGTTAGGTTTCACATTGTATGATTGTATCTGACATTCCAAAATAGAAGCATATATATATATATATAGATGAATGTAGTTCACAGATCAATATTATTATCTATTGCTTAGGACATTTCTTTTATCGTTCAACTGTTCAAGCAAATTGACAAAGCAGACATTAATGAAATTTCTACTGAATTTCCTGGTAACGTAGCAAAACAAAAGTTGTGGATTATATATATTTACATTGCCAACGAATATGAGAAAGACTAGATGAATTGTTTATTTGCTTCCGATGACGACAATCACATATGTTTTCTTGTTACCAGCTAGTAGGGCCAGCTCTGTACTCTAAGGTGAATGAGTCATTCCCCTAAAGCCTCCAAATTCTAACCAATAGATCTAGAGTTATTTCTTATATTATAGTAGAATTAATTAAATTCAAATATTAGTCAATAAATAAAATAATATTTTTTATCAAATAGAAAACAAGAAAATAAAAATAAAGAAAAAGAGAAATGCTACATCCATAACATATTTCGCAATCTTAAATGTCAGATTGTTACTAGCTATTATTGGTGGGAGAAAAAAAAAAGTAATTTCAATGGTAAGTTCAAATCAAAACTAATAATAACTTAACACCTTAAATTTATTATGAAAATGTTGTGAATGTAGTACTTCTAAAAATAAAATAAAAAAGTAGTACACAAAAAAATGAAGAAATTAATGTCCCTTGATGTTATTCTAGATAGTAACCAAGTAGAGAAAAGAGAGAACCATTGATTAAACTAGATGTCACGAGATATGCGATAGCCATGGAAATTAGAGTTTAAAAAACTACATATTGTGAATATATATATATATATATTTTCTCTTCCAAGCAAGAAAGTTATTACCACATATTATGAAGAAAAAAAAAATGGAAGATAACGCTATTACTTAACACCCTTAAAGGCATAGCCTAGTAACTGGAGGCTTGTGATTAACTATAATCTCAAATATCCTGAGTTCGATCATCACTAAAAGTTTTTTGAATTATCAGATACACAATTATGGCAAGTGAGTTGTAGTTTTCTCCCCAAAGGTGGATCTAAGGACCCTACCTTAGCGCAATTCCACATCATCAAAAAAAAAAAAAATGATAAACTATTTTAGTAGACTTAAAGAAATTTATTCTTCTATACAAGGAAATTTTCATTTTTTTTGTTAAGTTTATGTATTTGAATTTCCGTTTTGTTTTCTTCTCACTAATTATGATATTGATTTTTTAAGACTCCATAGCTATATAGTTAGTTAGTGTTTTTCTTTTCTTAAGACTCCACAGTTGATATCTAGACTTCGTACAATATGTTGAGAGACACCATAGGTTTGCATCTAATAATCTCATATAATCACTCATTCTTGAAAGTGCTCTTAATTAAACTTACGTGCTGCAATTTCACTTTGGGTTGTACTAATAAAGTCGTTGTCTTCTAGACTTTTGACATAGTTAGTTCTTCCTATTTGTATCCTCAACTATTGAAGCTTATTTCATTCGAAAAGGGTATAGGCGGCTAACAAGCCTTCCTAGAGACACAAACATTGAGAAATAATAGGGTTTGGTGTTTTTGCACTTGGTTGATATATATATATATATATATATTTATATTATTGATTTGAGGTATGGGCTTGAATACCACTTACACACAAAAAATAATAATAATAATAATAATAATTAATTAATTTTTTGATATGTTGATAATTATGAAGTTTATGTTGAGATAGTGATCCCAACATTTTGAGATTGGGACAAAATTTAATTTAAAATTAATTTATATTTTCCCACTATATATGAATTTACTATGACATTTTTTTACATATTGAGATATATGAATTTACAATGGTGCGTGGTAGTATATGACAATTCTTTAACATTCAAGCAATTGAGGAAATTTTGTACTGAGCCTCCCCATTAGCGAAACTTTCTATTATCATATGAAAATTTGTGGGCTATAAAATATAACTGCGTGCTATTGGAAATGAATAATTTTTATCTAAGTTAATTTGATTTATTTTATGATTTAGATTGAATATTATAAATCTAAAGATGTATCTTATATAATTTAAAATTTAAAATGATGTGAATCATGAACATTTTGTAAAATTATTAGATTTAAGAAATAAAATCTTAATTATAAAATGAAATGCCTCCATTTAGAGTGAAACATGTCCACAATTAGTGGAGGTTGAATGACTTTTAAATTTGATCGGATTATTTGCCTACATATAATATAGGAGAGACTTGATGGATTGTTTACTTGCTTCCCAAGTTCCCATGAAGTTCAGTATATTCAAGTGATTGAATGTCAACTGAATCAGATTAACAAATAAAGAAACCATCCAGTCTTTCCCATGTTTAGGGCAAAGAAACCATGTAAAATATTATCAAATCTTAAAACTTGTGGTCCAACCTCCACTAGTTGTCAACACCACTGGGTTTATAACCCACAACTTCATTAACACAGGTGTCATTAAATATATGCTTGCATTTTGGATCATACACAACACAGCCCCACAAAGAAAATGGAAATAAGGCACGTAGAAGATGATATAACACAACTCTATAATGCATCAGTGAATGGGGGTGTAAAACAACATTGTATACTTTAATCCATAAATAAAATAATATCTGAAAATGAAACCCAGTGGTGTTAAGAGCACTCGCATGAATAGGAACCTTGGTGTTTACTAGTCCTGACAGACCAAGCCAGTTATAGCAATGTTAATGTTCCCTTCCATTGCTGTGTCAAAAATTTAACTTAGAATTCGGTGGAGGTGAATATTATATTGGGTCCTTCCTTCCATCACCAAAAAAATATAACAATGTAAATGACATTGAAAATAGCCAAGCAAGTTGACACAACAGATAGCCTTTATTATTGATAACGTAATTTTGTTACGCAGCATTTGAGATACTGTACATGCCATCTAAAATTATAACATCAATTTTTTTTTTTTTTCCTGATTTTGAACACTACATTATACCGCACCTTGTGCCCGTCAAACTTTGCACATTCACAAGTCAATTGTGTCACACTGAACTCTTCAATCCAACAAATTTATTCCCTCCAATACTGCATAAGCTCAAACCACTGTCTCAGTAAGTCAGAAAGAGTTCTAGGAAGTGCTTCAATGTTCCTTAGCACAATGTAATATGGGAAGGGAAAGGAATCCATATACTTTGAAAATTTAATGCTTCCACCCTCAAAGGATGCTTCCATGAGGTCCATGATCGACTCTTGCGGACTATCTAGAAGTAGAAATGCAACCATACGCTTCCGACTCAACGCATCTCTAACACAGCGCTTCAAGTTTTCCTTCTCATGGAACCGACCATCTGCAATGATCAAGACAAGCTGTTGTAATGGGTTCTGTCCAGATGGAAGTCGTGCCTTTGCCACAGCTACATCCAACATGTTGTTCAAATACGTCAACAGATCAACCACCGGTTCATCCGCAATGGTATTCTCTTGTTTGAATGTCAAGCTGGAGATCATCTTGATCCCAGCCTCTCCAGTAAACGACTGATCAAAATCATGCAGTAACCTAATGTTCCCCTTCTTTCCAAAGCTTGTAACAGCCAAGTTTCCCATTTCCAGTTGAGACATGGCACGACAAACAGTTACTAGAGCCTCAATGGCAACATCACCACAGCAACTCTCAGACATGCTACGGGAATCATCCACAGCAATAACAACTTGATAATCACGTTTGTTAGGTCGGGTCCGCCTCAGCCATATCTTATCTTTCCTGTAATGACTTGCAATGTATGGAATTACCTTCTTCATGTTAATACGCTTCCCAGTTTTATAATCCCCTTGGAGCTTGCTGGCAAGAGTGGGCTCTAACACAAGACGCAATTGTTCTGCCAATTCCTGGGATAACCTTGTCGTCTGCAGTTCATATCTCCTCCAAAGAGCAGTAGCATTATTGTTCACATCATTGGAAACTTCCTCAGGATCTTGGGCCTTTCCCAGCTCATCATCAACAGAAAGTTTGCTGAATTGATGTATGCCTTCGCTTAAGTAAGACTTCTTAACAGAGACCAAACTCTCTGAAAGGCTTCCAGGATTATCATCATCAAGACTTTGAACCTCTTCAGATCCCTCATTAGGTGACTTCTCCAAATCTGTGAGCTGCATATGCTCTTCAATCTTACTTCTTTGGATTGACGCAGAGCTCTTGAGAGAGGGTGCTTCAGAATTTTGCTTCTCAATCTCCATATCAGCAAGGTCATCCCTATGCACTGTAAGACTATCTTCATCCGGCTTATTTCCATTGACATTTCTGTCAACCTGCTCAGATGTTGCAGGTCCCAAGGCCTGTGCTGTCCCTTTCTCAAATTCAGACACAAATCCATATTCATCTTCATTTGCATCCTCGATCTCACCTTGTGACTCTCTATTGTCTGCCTGAAGATCAACAGACACTTTGACTCTTTCTTTCCACTCTTCAAGTGCATCCCCAACATTCCGGTAAGGATTAGTTTGGGTTTTTTGAGTAGATGAAGGTTCGTGTTGAGGGAACTGACTTTTTGGTTGATCGTCAGTGAATCTCCCACTATTTGATGAGTCAGCAACCTCAATATCCATTTCAGTAGTATTAGTGGAAGGTAAGCCCTTTAAAGGAGCAAAGTCATTTTGAGCATCATTGTCGCTAGACCAGTTTGATTGTGGTGCTATATTTCTTGAATCTGGTGCCTGAGAGTCACCTTTTGGTTGTGTTGCAGATTCTGCATTGGGCACATGATCAGAAATAAGATCAGAAATTCCTGGCTTGAACATATCATTACTTGGTTTGGTTAAATTCTTCTCAACATTCTCTTCATGATCTCTACCAGGATCATCCCTTTCAGGACTTCCACCCACTTGTTCTGCCTCTGCCTCTCCCATAGTTTCATCTGTTGCATTTGTATTTTCTTCCTTGTGGTTTCCCTTCTCATCAGACTCCTCATTCTCCACAGGATCTGCGCCCTCCACAGAATCTGCAACCTCCTTTTCATCTGTGTCCATATCTTCATCAGAACACTGATTTGACTCATCAGGATTTAACCCTGTGGGATCAGCAAATGCTTCTTCTTTGTCCAGTTTCATGTCTTCTATGTTCTCTCTGTCAGCAAGATTGTCCTCACTTCCAACCTCATCAGAATTAAGCTCTCCAGGTTCATCAGCATTAAGCTCTCCAGGTTCATCAGTAGTAGCAGCACTATCTTCCTTGGCCCTAAGCTCCCTAGAGCTTGTATCTCTATCCCTAACAGAAGACCCTGATTCATACTTCTCATTTGAATTACTGGGTGGTTCATCTTCATCCTTATCCCAAAGTTTCTCATCAACTGCTTCACTGTTAGCACCGGTTTCCCCCATTGCAGACTCTAACTGCTCATCCTCACTATCATCATCATTGTTATCTTCTGCAGAGTCCTCACTAACGCTCTGTGCATCAGCTGCAAAATCCTGTTCCATCTCAATCCCCTTCTCATTCTTATTCGGGACTTCATTTGAGGCATCTTGCTCTTCACCTGGCTGTAGAAACATTTAATGGAAAAGAATGAGACAGTCAAAGCATTAATGAAATCGAAAGAAAAAGGCATTAATATCAAGTTATGCAAACTCAAATATGTTTCAATGCTGTACCTTATCCAATGCCCCAATCAGCTGATCTTCATCGGTTATCTGATCACTGACATCATTCATTCCAGCACCTTCTCCCATACCAGTTCCATTTGCATCTTCAGATCTATCACGAGTACCATCATCCACCTGATCTTCGGCAGAGATGCCAAATCCTTTTGAAAATAAAGAAGCAAAAACACTTGCAAGCACATGGGTCACCATAGAAACCTGCA
Organism: Quercus suber; assembly: GCF_002906115.3. Classification (NCBI taxonomy): domain Eukaryota; kingdom Viridiplantae; phylum Streptophyta; class Magnoliopsida; order Fagales; family Fagaceae; genus Quercus; species Quercus suber. Next base: position 1,189,934 of record NW_027069547.1, read on the forward strand.
TGGAAAAATACAGATTTTAGTTATTGTATTTCATAAATTTAAAGTTTGCTTCCATGAATAATTCAGAAAATTAAAATTGCACAGGTAAAATTCGAACCAAAAAAAAGGAGTCATCCTATTGTTTGAATCTTCATTTACAATAGAAAACAAGTACTATTGTTTTTCACATTCACAGAAAAATTGGCCAATATGACACTCGAAGAAAAACATTCTTCACACAAAATTAAAAGAAATGCCAAATTTTGAGCAAAGAGGCAACGAACTTACCGTTCTATACATAGCTAAAAGATCTTGCAGGAGTGCATCACCAAAGTTCAAAATTATGTTCAAAGAGAAGTTTAGATGCTTAAATTGTGCTCCAATTTGGGAATTACTGCTAATATCAATGCTAGAATGATTCAGGAGTTTTTCCTGAGCACAGCCAATCAGATGATTAACCAGATTAGATATATCTACAAATGGGAAAGACCTGACAATAAATCAAAGCATGCAGCAAGTAACTTACCGCATAGAACATAGTTTTGAGAAGCTTTTCACATAATAGATCCAATCTTAAATCCACTGCAAATGAGTCAAACAGAAATTCCCAAGAGGTAATAGTCCCCACTGACTCTTCTGGAAGGTTTTGTCCAGAACTTGATGAACCTAATCTCCGCAATGCATCAGTGATATGTTCAAAAGTACTGTTAAGGGCTTCAACAAACCCAGAACTATTGCCCTCAGTATGTTCATTGATTGACGGCATGGAATTATACTCTTCCTCCATCAATTCTCCCTGCAAAAATTTTCAAGTAACATTTATAAGTTCTATTTCAGACAGCAGGTTAGAAGATTGGACAATCTAGTTATATTCCCGCTCAAAGCCCAAGCAACAAAAGAAGCGTAGAAGAAGACGAATAGAAAGGAGGAAAAACAAAACAAGAAAAGATACCTTTCTAAACACCACTTCAAAATGACTGAACAAAACTTCTATAACTGAACTTGAATCCACATCTTGCTTTTGGAAAGCTAAGAGATGCTCCTCAAACTTTTTTATGGCCTGGAAGTTTTGAGACACCAACTGTTCCATTTGCTTTGTAATAACATAACAGTGTGAGGTACCAGCTAGTGTTGCTGTAGATCTGTTTTGGCCAAGAAGGTAATAATCCAATGCTTCCTGTTACAGAATTATCATCAATATTGTCCAAGAAGTACTGTCTTCAAAGAAAAACACAATGAGGAACAATAATATTGCACCTTAGATTTCTGAAAATCAGGAACAAATTTTCCAATGAAAGCAAGAACCCTATTTGCTGCAGCTTTGACACCATGACAAGTGTTCAAATGGGTATCTTCAAATGTTCTTAGCACCAGCGATGCTTCATTCAGCATGGCACAAAAACCATCAAAGAGTTCCTGCAGAGAAAAATTCTCATATCTTAAGCTTAAGAGAAAGGTGAAACAAAATATCAGGAAAAATTATAACAAACTTGCCAAGCCACATTCCAGACTGAAAACTTACCTTCTGCTGCCACAGGCAATTCAAGGTGCCATGTTTATTTTTGATATGGCACACACTAACTGTTTCAATATCAGTGGTTGGAGAATTTGGATAGAGATTTTCCAATGTAGATACAGATTCCCTCAAGCGCTTCAATTGCCTAGCAAAATCATTGACAGCAACCTGCTGCTTCTGCTGTATCTCAATGAGCTGGTTGAGAAAAGCCCCCGACCTATCAACCTACAAAAAAAGCCAAGAAATCAACACAGGAGGATTATATATACTCTTGGAACTAACTGTTTCTTAAATAATTGTGTAGAAACTGGACAGGCAAGCAAGCCTGACCAGAGAGACAATAATAGTGATTTTTAGATGTACAAACTCATTAAATTCTAGCATTCACCCCATAGGTAAATTAATCAGGTTTCACATGTCAAGCAAGATATCACAAAGAAAAATAGAATTGTATCAAGTTGGCAACACTACCTAAAATGGCAATGGAACATAAAGCATGAGAAATCAGTTGATTAAACAAAATCAAACTAAAAAGGTCTTTTCAGTTGATATTTAGTTAGAGATCTACCTGTTCACGAGTAATATCCTTGTGGGAGTTTAGGCAAATCTGTTGCAGAAGCAGCACTGATGCTATGCTCTTAAAGTAGTACTCATTGGCGGTTTTCCATTCAGCAACCAAGGTCTCATGGGGAAAACTTTGAAATTTACTGGCAGCAGCAACATCCAAAGCTCCAGGAGCCAGTCTACTTTGTGTCAGGAGCAGATGCTGTACATCATATGATGGTTCAAGGAACCACCAAGATTTGTGTTGGCCCTATAAAGTGCCAGTCATGAAAAAGAAAACCAACATTTAGCCTTTATAATAATGCACACACAATCTGAGCTATAGATTACAACAACTAATATCCCAGCATCCAATTTTGATTACCTCCATATATATAGACTTGTGCCTAGACATGCCACTGCTTTCTAACAGCTTTAGAAGCTCTGAAAAGGCCCTCCTCTTCCCCAGACTCTTGTTTGTGTCCTTCCATAGATCACCACAATGCACTACAGTTTGATATATATTTTCAATTGTGCACCACACGTCCTTCCATTGTTCCTGGTACAAGAGGCATGTAGACTGGGAGGCCGAACATTGCCTTAAAATACTACCAACCTCTGCACAAAGTACATATTCATAAGACTAGAAATGCCATAGTAGGAGACTAGCAGAAGAAAAAAAAATATATTAAGGAATATAACTCAGAAATAAGTAGGGAGGTAGGGGGGGACCTTCAGCAGGCTTAAAGTGTAAGAAAGAAGTATCAAAATCAGAAACTCTCTCAAGGTGCAACTCCTGCAAAGCATGATCTACTTTTTTTCTCCAATCAGCATAAAATAACCTAAACCAGGAAAAATGATGGTGAAGTTCCAGAACCAGGTATTTGGAGAAAATACTTGAGCACACAAAATGCCAGGAATGTATAAAAGCAAAAACCTGTCTTCATCACAGAATGCTGTCAGATCAAAAGGAGCATTGCACATCCCTATATTTTTTTCTGAAAATTCATTAAGCAGCTTTTGACCATTTAGTAATTGAGCATTTGTTCCCCTTTGTAGTGCGTATTGGTTAAGAAAAGGCAATACAGGTTTTTGCAGATGTTCCTATACAAACAAAAACAACAGAGCATGTCATTACCATTATCTCCAAGAAAAGAGGCTAGATTATTTTGTGTCTTGAGAAATACGAATACAAATTAATCACTAAGTAAGAAATCACATTTGACACGAATGAGTAGGAAGGCTAAAAAAATTAAATAAAATAGAAATTTTGTACGGTTCTACTCATGTTAACAGTCCACTGTTAACTATTACCAATCCAACAAAAGCTCATCTCATAGCATCAGTGATAAACTAATAAACCATGTTACTTACATTGTACTTCTCTATAAGATCCCTGAGCTTATTCCGGGTACTTTTTGAGTTTTTAATTGACAGCAAGCTTTCTGAACGCTCCCATCCACATAGTTTCAGAAGTTCTTTTAGCTCTACCTCAATATTTCTTCTAATAGCTTTTATGTGCTCCAAGATGCTGGAGTAAAAACACATTATTACCAACCAAAATGAGTCCATAGATCTTTGTTAATTAAAAAATATTTAAATATATAACAAGAGAAAAGAACTCACGTTGGTAAGAATTGCACATAAAATCCAAATACATTGTACAAGATCTTCAGATTTTCCATATCAGAAGGGCTGGCATAATCAATTAAAAATTAGTATACCATATATAAACAATAATTGGCAACAAAGAACATATAATGGGCACTATGACCATTACACTATGTTTTGTTGCACAGAAAGGGGGTAGAGAAGAAAAAAGAGTGAGGGAGAGGAAAGGAAAATGAAAGGGGGGAGAATTTATTTTACTGTTTTATCCACCTAAATTTTAAATTAATAATTACTTATAACAATATAAAAGTAATTTCACATTAAAAAAAATTTCCAAGGGTATAAAATTCATTTTATGGATTTGGAGGGGAAACAAAAAATAAATAAAAATTGGTGGGACCCATAGAAACTTTCCCTCTACATTTTCTTTCTTCTCTTTTTCCTTCTAAATAATAAAAGGAAATTGGGTCTTTTTTTTCCACTTTCTCCCCCATTCCCTCAAATGAAACGAAATATTTGAGTCTTAGAGATGACTTATTAACTTTCACAGAAATGTATTGGGGAAAAGTCAGATGATCTCCTACATGATTTTTCTTTAAATCTAAAAGGTGAAAGACAACAAAGCCACATTATTTACAACTCACCTTGAATAAATATTCAGGCATCTACCAGTCTCAAATTGACCAAGGAAAGCAAAAAGAAGTTGAAGACGTTTCCTAAATTCACCAATGCTGGATGTGTTAATGAATTCCTCCAAACTGCAAGTCCCAATTGTAAATTACAAAATTATTCCATATACCTAATAAAGTAATTTCAAAATGAATTCAGGCTAGAAACTTAATTAGAACATGCCTTTGAATGGTAGATAGGTCATATCCAACTGTATCAACAGAATCTCTGGGTTGAAGAATTGTATATAGAGGACACCATAACTGCAACAGTAAAAAGACAAAAAATTAAATTAGTTAAGCAAAAGATAACACAGAGGTTCAAGATTAAAGACGAAAAGGACATTTTAGCCATTCTGCAAGCTTATGTTATATCACAAGTATTCTATAAGCTGTTTTAATGCATACACTGAAAGCTTAAAGATTGGAATTAATCACAAGAACAGGAGTTTATCTTCCGATGTTACAAATTGTTGACTTCTCTAACAGGATCAGCGAACCTGTACTTGCTTGATTGCACTGAAGCAGAGTTCATTAAGCCATGATTGTACACAAACTAAATTCACTCAGAGGAAAAAACAAAAGAAAATTTTTTACTTCAACAGTAGTTTTCCTCATTATTAAATGGCTAAAGTATTCACACTTTTTTTGTGGGCAAGGAATAGTATTAACTATTAACTCTTACTGCTGTTATTTACCCTCATCCTCTTTAGAGGTTAACAAATTTTATGCTCAACAATTGCACTGCAATTATATTGAGTCTTCAATATGAATAACTATGACTTACCTTCGCAGCATTAATCTCATACTGATCCTGCACTTCATCAAGCAGGGCAGGCCAAGATCCAAATTCCAACTTTTTCCATGATGACATCAGATCAAGAATAGGCTCCAATTGATCTATAACCATTTAAAGAAAACCATAAAACGTTATAATAACAACAGCAAGACCCAAGGAAAAGTGCTTAGTGGAAGCAAGTTCTAACCAGCTAGGGAGAATTTTGAGCCATTTTCATGTAATGCCTGGACCCTGTGAAGTAGAAATTGTAATCCAGAAAGAGCCTGCAAACAAGAAAAATCACATACTTATGCACTCATTGGAGGGGATAAGGTTTAGTATAGATGGATAATCAACTCGTTCATACAAACACAGACATGCAGACGGACAGAAGTTAAGGCTCCATGAGACAGATTTCAAAATCCATGATTAAATTTAACAAATAAATTAAATAAGAATCTATCAATTTAATTCACATATTTAATACTCAGTGTTCTGTGCAGCTAAGTGACACATACGATGCTAGGTTAAAGGTTCACTAGTGTTATTGGACCTTTTCTGTCCACTAAAACTACTTTAATCACTTCTTGCATCATCCAAAGCCATCAATCAAGCAGTCCTGAAGAGACTGTAAAATAGTCATATCACTACCTTAGCCAATGGGGTGCTGAAAGGAATATTCAAGAGCATCTTAATTACACCCATGATACTTTGGAGGCCATGATGATCCTCCCATTCATTCAAGAGGGAAAGAATCTGATGTTGAAGAGGAGTAAGCAGTTTCACCATTTTAGCCATTAGAGGAGCATTTGAATCCTAGAAAAGGGATGGTAATTCAGTTAGAAGATGATCAAATAAAAAGAAAACATTGCAATAACAAGCAACCAAAGAAGTTCGCAAAACCTTGTAAAAATTGTATTTGCAAGCAGATCTACGAGATGCAATTGTCTGCTCATGCTCCAAACAAAGACGTAATAAGTGCTCTGGCACAAGTTTAGCATCTAAACTGGACAAAAATAAACTTCTGAAACCTGGGGGTAAAGAAGAAAAGGTAATGAATGCTCTCTCCATGGCACAATATACCAAATATTCATTCAGAAAATTAGAAAATTCAACTAAATCACCTTTAATCATCCCTACTCCCAATCTATAGGAGTCAGTAAAGGAAAGCAATCTCTCTGCATCAGATATTTGGAAAGTTCCAGGCTGAATTGAACAAACAATTAGTGACAGCATGTAGCATCTTTTTTAATACACACAAACACAAACCCAAGAATAGGGTGCATTGAAGCCATAACCTTCTGTACCAAGACATATCCAACCACAAGGAAAAATAAATACGTCACTGACTTCAATTAATACCAAGATATCTCCCAGCGGTTTTACATTAGCAATACACAAAAACCACTAAAACATTCTTCTAAGACATCAATTTGTAGTGAAAAAGTTAAAGGAATGAACTAGTTATACAAAATCATATTCTGTTAAACAAGTTATAAATAAATACAGAATAAATTTCTATGTTTTTTTTTTTTTTTTGGGACTCAAAACTTGCAATCATAATTTCAAGAAATACCATATCTGTTGAAATTCATACTTCTTCTATAAAAAATAAATAAATAAAAATTCAGGAGCACAAGGTGACATCTCGCAGATTGACCGATATACTAAGTATTCTCAAACAAAATTTCTAATATAACTTACAGTAACAAGATTATTTGAACCAAATAAATGATTGTGAATGTCGACTGTGTTCTTCAGGATGGACTCCTCTATTACATCCCATTCTTCCTCTGAAGCTTCTTGTTCCTTAGAAGTCTCCTAAAAAGGACAAAAGGATTTTATGACCACCAAAAACTAAACTATGATAAATTTACAATATGCAAATACTTGCATAGATTTGCATATAAATATTATGAAAGTACTACCATTGTAGTTAACTTTTCTTCAGAAAGCAATGCCTTCCATTCTGAAAAACTATCATTTCCCATTGACTTGCCAAGTGTTGATATATCCACTTCAATTATCCTCTCAATCTGAAATGCACGAGGCTTGAACTTGTACTGCTGAGAATCATAGTACTTTTTGGTTTTTGCTTGAATTTTCATGCTCACCCAAAGGTTGGAAAATTCTTTAAATATTTTATGCAAAAGCTGATTCAGAACATATATTTTATAATCAGATAATAATCGTGTGAGCAAATTCCTTTCTATTAGTTGCAATTAAAATAGACTCTGACCTTAAAGGACTCTTTATCCATCAATTGAGCATTAGCTACATGGTGTGCAACACGGACAAGAACATTTTGATGAAGAGACGCTTTAAGTTGCATAACAGAGACCTGTTCCAAATGGGAAAGCAAATACATTGCATAAACACGTCAATTTGATACTACATAATAGTAAAATAAATGAAATACTCCAAATAGATGAACTGTCGAAGAAGACGTTATGATGGAGACATCAAATGAAACAAGTTTATCTATTAAGAAAGAAGTAAATGAAGTGCAGACCACCTTATCAACAGCAACACCATTTGAGAATGTAACCAACTTTTCTAGCAAGGACATATCAGCAGCAGAGAAGATTGTGGGAATATCTATGTCATAGGAAAGAAGCTGAGGCTGTGTGCTGCTCAAGTTAACAGAAATCAACTTGGATGGAGATCCACGGGGAAATCTCATGAATGAATAGATAGTTCCCTGAAATACCCTCCAAGTCAGCCAATGATATGTTTAAAACATCCAAAAGAAAAAAAAAAATCTAAAATACAACAGAAAAAATACCATAATGAGATCCATATCGTCCAGCTCAACCATACTCAGCAAATCTTTCTGGAAGACGCTAGCCAGAACCAGCGATGAGCCCAATTTCATTTCATAAACTGCAACTTGAACTGGTTGAACTACATCAACATATTCAGCATATTCCTCTGATAATCGGCCAACAAAACAGGTTGCTGTGTCCTGATAGACCAAGATAGAAACATGTGAAATAGGAATAATAATTTAAAATGCAACAACAATGTGGAATGGAAAAGAAATGAATTGTTATCATACAAAATACATTCCCAACTATCTAATCATGCATATTATTTGTACCTGCCAGTTGCACACTTGATCAACGATCTGTGGTAAGCCCATGGCTTCGATATTACTCACCATAACCTCCAAAGGTGTAATACATTTAAGAAGCCCATCACATTTTTCGAAAAATTCTTTGCAATCATGTTTTAACTTCATAAATTTCCCGGGATCAGAGCGGAACACAATCTGAGAACATGAAGAAACTTTTGTCATCAGATAAAAGACAAGAACCGACAAGAAGCATGTCCAGCCTTGGTAAACTAATATTTTTCTTTAGAACTTTATAGGATTGGATGTCTGTTTTACGTTGTCATCCTCCATATTCGGTTAGTGATTTGATAAATCTATGTAATCTGCATGACTGAGTGCATGATCTCCCCTTGTATACTCCCTGTATACTTGGGTGATTTGAGTTTTTTTTTTTTGATAAGTAAAAAGATGTCTATTCAAAGAGCTACCTCATGAAAAACAAAAGGTAGAGCAAGGAGTGCAGAGTGATTTGAGTTTTTGATATTAGTAAGACTCTATTACTTATCAAAAAGGTATCATTCATACTCACAATTGCCACAAACATTTGATTTCCTCAAACACTAACAAAGTATCAATATTATCGTATACTATGAATTAGTTTATTCATCTGCCAATGAAAATAGTAATACAAGAATAGAAGCGAAACTGATTAAACCTTTCTTTGCACCCTTCTAAGCTCCACTTCAAGATTTTCTAAAGCCAGTGTTCTTCTATTATCATCTTCTCTTGTAGAAAAGTGTCCTGCTAAGTAGTCACACTCTTGTCGCACCTACAACAACCCATATATTAAAATATTTAAATTTATCACATTGTTTGGCTTCAAAGAAAAGCTCAACTACAAACTTCTGCCTGCACATGAGCATGCAAATTCATTCACATATATTACAAGTTTTGAGTTTATGATCTTAAAAAGAGAAATGAAATTAATTAAACTTAACATGTCAGATTGACTTCAGAACTTGTGCACTCAACTTGTGGTTCAAATTAAGATACTTAATAACAAAAGAACCATAGATAACAAAAAACACATGCAAATACGCAGCTAGAAGTAATAGTTATGAAGAAATAAATTTGAGGAGAGGTGCTTGAAGAGCTTTAGATGTGGACAGCAATTCTATCTTTGACATTGCATTGGAGGTGCATAAATTTCACAATAAAGCCCATAAAAAATTAAACATTGTAAAACAACAAAAGAGCCCTGAGGCATGAAAGACCATTACAAAACACTTAGGCTGGTTAAATAATACAAGAAAGATACCTGGATTTCAAGCTTAAGGGATGCTATCTTCTCAGCCAACTGTGAATACTTCCAATAGTACTTCATGGCCGGATCTAGATCATCAGAGCTAAGCAAGAGATGAAAACGTAATCCCCCAATCCGTAACCATGCACAACCAAGAATATAATGGAAGTCTAAGAAAGAAAAAAGGATTGAAAAATTAAAAAAAAAACTAAATAAATAAAAAACTAAATTTAACAGAAAAACAAATTTTGCTTGGAACCAAAATAAATACAATTAATATTACAAGCGCTTTATAAATAGGGGTCCAGTTAATAAGTGCCCTTAAGGCATTTGTTAATGAACCATTTTAGAAAAGTTTTGATACCACTTTTACGGAAAATAGAAAAAAGCTGTTAAAAAATAAGTTGCTTTTTTTTTTAGTTTCCCATAATACTTCCCTAAAATGGTTCACTAAGAAATGTCCTTAGGGCATCTGTTGACAAAATCCTATATATAAAATTGATACCCAAGAAAAATCTTGTAATTCTAAACACAACAAAAAATGATCAATAGAAATTTAATCACCAGTAGATTCACAGTGAAGATAGAGATCTTTTAGCAGTGGTTCAATGTACTTTTGCACCGACTCCTTCAATCTGCCATGGCTTGATGAGAGAATAAGGGAACTCATTTGCTGGAGGTTCTCCTGCTGTCACCAAAGAAAGAGATGGATAAAAGGATGGACATGATGTAGCCATGAAAGATTAGTTTTTTATTACTTCATAAATTTCTATTCAAGTTCTATTCCATGGGACCCACATGTGAAGTCTAATTGAAACAAAACTGTGATTTTAAAGTCTAGGTATGAGTTTGTCAGGTTAAGGCTCCATAAGTAGAAAGTTTTATTGAAAATGGGAAATACTTCATGTTCACAATGATGAGCACAGAGAGTTAAAAGAATTACAAGCACAAAATGTTTTATGTCGAAAATGTTTTCGAAAACATCTTAAAGGAAAACTGTTTGTTTTTTGGTATTTGGTTGTGTTCTTATACTTTGGGAAACATTTTCTGGCATTTGGAACGTCTGAAAAATCCCAAATTTTCATATATATATATATATATATGATAAATAACATAATTTATTGGGGAAAAAAAATGTATACAGGACATATACTAGAGACCATCAATCATGGTGTAGAGTACAATAATCATTGAAAATTAATCTAAAAGAGAAGAAAAATGATAAAAACCCAATGAAGAAAGAGAAGTAAGAAAAAACATCTTTAGTTCTGGAATACTCCTTCTTTGGTCCTCAAAGCTTCTAGCATTTCATTCATGCCATAGTCCCAAAATTTTGGGGTCAGCTATGGATCCCCAACATATTAGTTAATATGTCTTCTTTGCCTCCATTCTACTCTATCTAAAGTCAAATTCTGAGTTACTCCCCAAATTGACATGTCCTATTTTATTACTTCTACTAATTTGATTTTTGGTCTTCCTCTACGTTTTTTATATAGATATGAAATAAAAAATATGATACACCACATAAAAGTATTAATACAAAACAACTGAAAAATAACCTAAAGCACACTTAAACCAATTTCTTCTTTTTTAAAAAGTCAATCATTACAATAATATGCACAATCAAAATATGAGTGCAATAGCAATAAATAAGAGGCGTAAAACATTTCTGTTCCAAATACCTGAAAATGAGGAAAACATTTTTTGAAAAATGTTTTAAGTTGAAACAAATGGCGCCATTAAATAAATAAATAATAATAATAATAATAATAAATTAAAAAAAGAATGCAAACTGAAAATATGGAAAGTAACCATGCGAATGGTAAGACCAGTATTTTGGAAACACTCGTTGTTCAAAAGATTATTAAAGAAATAGAAACTTCAGAAAAAGCATACCTTAACTGAATTCTCCGATAATGCACAAAGATTGGACTTGATTGTTGCAAATTCATTTGAATCAAAAGACTTTTTATGTGCATATATAATCTGGAAGCAGAAGAGTAACATTAAGAATGAATTCCATGAATTCTAGCAGAAATAATAAAAGCATATCCAATTTGCAACATGAGCTACCTGGTGGAAAAGAGAACGAGCCATAGATAAAAGAATATGATGAAATTTTGTCCCAGTCATAGAGCTGTTCCAGAGGTTACAAGAAGCAACTCTAAGCTTCAGACATCGCACATCATATTCATGGATAGCGGATGCACCTTGCCTGCATTGAGCACAAAAGTTTGAAGAGAGAGAAATGAGATATGCAAGTGTGACATCAAAAAGAAGACTTCACTAGCATCATTACATAATAATAAATGGTCAAAAATAACAAATCTTAAAAATACAGTAATTTAGTAAATGATGAAAAAATGTACAATCCAGACAACAGAATACCAAGTTTCTAATTGTTGTACTTTATTCTTTTCGTTGAATAAAGAGCCATATAGCTAATCAATTGAAATATGATAAAACAGTTTTACAAATTCAAATGGCTATCAAGCAATATATATATATCATCTTACAGAATCTGGAAGACTGTTGCTGTATTCACAGGCTGTACAAGCATATCAGGTAGTGGAATATCATAATCACCAATCTTTGAGAAGTTCTGCATGTCAATCAGAAGACCGCAAAACCACAAGTCTCCTCAGTCAAAAAATAAAAAACATAAAACACACAGACCCACATGCACACATATAGACACAGAGTCACACTTAAAATGATACATACCTTGATAAAAACAGGCTGATGGATCCAAAGAGACTGATGCCACCTAAACCACATTTCAAGAACAAAACTGGCAATTTTCCCATTCACTGCATTAAAAATAAGTACAAAGATAAGCTTATGGATAATGTAACAGGCTTAACCCATAGAGATAATGCTGCACTGACCTGCATCCATTGAAGTCCATGCATCCATTGTCCACAAGATCTTTTGATGTGGTAAAAACATTTGGGGAGGTCTTGATGAGAAGGTCAAGGAAAATTTCAAGCCAGACTCCAGCAGGTTGGTTACAGTACCCAAATCCTGTCATTAATGAAAAGCAAGAAAATAACATATTAAATAATATAACGAACACGTGGAACTAATTACTGTAACTAGCGAAAAAATAAATGAAGAGCACAAAAATACATATAAAAAAGTGTTAAATTACCGATTTTTTCAAAAACTTAAGCTATTAGGAAATGATAGATTTATTCATTTAACCACATAATTCTAACATCCCCCTCACGTGTGGGCTCAAACACCCTTTTATAGGTGAGGCCCAACACATGGGATTTTAAATGGGAGGTAGAGTGGAGGAGACAATGATCAAACTCAGGACCTCTAGCTCGGATACCAATTTAAATAATCAATTCTCCCAAAAGTTTAAGCCATTGTTATATGGTAAATTTAATCCTTTAACCACATACTTCAAACAAAATGGATTTGAATTTTTTGGAATACTGTTAAAGTGATAACCCTTTTTAAGGGCTTAAGCTTTTGGGATTAACTAGTAATTTATCATAATGTAATAAATAAAATTGTATGAAGGATGAAAACAATTTTAGTACCAATTGAACTATTTAAATTGAAAATCATTCAATCAAATATCATTGAATACAAAATACAATCTACAATCAAACATCATTGAAATGCAAGTGTATGGTTAGAGAAGCCATGTTTTAAGTTGAACTAGGGCCTAAAATATACTCATGACCAAACTTAGGACATTGCAATTATGATATATGATTCTCTTGACTTCAAAAATCTATGAATTGGTCCATCTAAAAGCAAACAAAGTATAAAACATTATTATCTACTAAATTTAGTGATATGGAGGTGAACTTCCATCATAGGATACAATTCTATTACATTCAGCAGCCAAGTACTAACATCATACCAAGAATGTTATTATTGAATTGATCATACCAGCTGTAATCTTTTGGGATCAAGCAAGAGGAAAGATGAGAGCTTCTGAAGTAACATTATATCAAGGAAAAGACTTGTTCTGTCAATTAAAGGAAGAGTGTCCTGCCAGCTATCAAACCCGGACTTCCTACACAATATTTCAGGGCAGAAGATACAACAAGTAGCTGAATTCGCCTCAGAACTTAGATGCTCACTAAAACCCAAATTTGCCTCCAATTTGTGTTTTTCTTGTTTAAATCTTTCCGAAAGCATCTGCAAGTGGAAAAATTTATTCCCAAACAAGGGAAAAGAAATCCATAGCAGTAACTGTAGAGAATGTAAAGGACAAACCTGATGCATCTCCTCCAACTGCTGAACAACAGGGACATCATCTTCAATACCATTACATCTGCCCATAATATATAATGACATGGAAACACCTGCATAATCATGGAATTGAAAAAGAAATCACATTTGCATTGTAGAATCAAAGAGTAGTATGTAAAATAGAATAAAATGTAAAATAGAATAAAATGTAAAAGTATATAACAAATGTAAAAAAATTATCTAATAAGATCAAGAACAAGTCAAAAACAGAATAGCCACAACATTATTATTTTAAAGATTAACCAAATTTCCTTTATTGCGGCAATGGTACAACTTGTCAGCCCATGTCTTATATACAAACCAAAATTCTGTTTTGCATAGAAAATCCTTCCCCTCTTACATTGAAATCGATTCTCAAAGGACAAAATTTAGCTACAAAATTGGATATAGCCTAAAGTTACAACTTTACTCAATATCTTTTTATTGGAGGTAAGATTTGACAAATTCACCATTGGATTATATCTTTTTCTTATATCCTCCATGCTTGCAAAATTTCTAGAAAATTAAAGATCAATAGTTATGTCATCAATAAATTGTTTAAATTGCAAATTTTAGCAGTTTAAAATTATGCATAAAATATAAATTTATAGATTACATAATAAATAATATCCAATTGACACAAAATTTGACATATATATTAAGAGAGTAAAGAACATGTAATTCATCGGTTAGATTTCTAAAATATGTAGTAATATTTATTTTATTAAGTAAGGTTATAGCCTTAGGTTATAACTAATTTTATAACTAAACTTTGTCCATTCCCAAAAGAGAGCTTTGAATCTTTGATAACTAACAACAAATAAGGTATGCAACCAGCAAGAAACAACCAGGAAATAGAATATCATAGACAAATTTGGCCAATTAAATCTGCAGAAAATTCTTATTCATCCCCTTTTTTGGTATGAAATCCGAAGTTTTATCAAGAATAACGAAAAAGAAACGGAGAAAAGTATCCAGCAAGATAACTTTTAGGAACTTGAGTACTTAACCATACCAGAATTTCCCGCAACAGCCCCTTACAGTAAGATAAGTAGAATCACAATAAGGTTAATGCAAGCCAACTAGGGGATTATAAAACAAATCATCGGAAATTAGTACCAGCCACTGAAGTTTTGAACTTTTCTAATAAACCATTGGTAAAAGAAGAAGAGTAGATAAAGAAGTTGGACTACATTTCAAGTAGTAGAAGAGAAGGTAGGCATAAAAGTAATCTCAATAAGACTAATGAAACGGAGAAAAATCATAAGAAAGACGAGCAACCAAAAGGTAAAGAGAACTCTAATATTGAGAACAAAAACTAAATAATATCGTAAACCCAATAAAATCCTAGCCAATCAATTCCCCTCATATATGTGGCTTCAACATATATAATATTAAGGAAAATCACCCAATATGTGAACAAGTCCCAAATCATAGGCTAAAACATACCAAATAATAAAATAACACATTACCAAACAAGCATTACATTAAACTTTATGAAACTTAAAACTACAAGACCAACATATTCGAATATTATCACAATATTATGTCAAAGGAGTATGGTCATAGAAGAATCTGAAAATTCTACCTTGCATTGCAAGAAAGCGAAGTTCAGGATTTGATGATGCAACAACCTCAATCAGACTTCTATTCACTGCTACAGCAAACATATTCAACAATAGGAGAAAAATTCACTTCAATAATTTGAAAGAATTGTTAACTTCTTTTCTTTTTTGACAAGTAGATTTCAACAACCTAAGTCACAGCAACCTAATAAACAGTAAATAAGAATGCCATACCTTGCACCCGTGAGTTTGAATTTGTTGGCCAAAGTACCTCACAAAGTACTGAAAGTTGATGTTGTTTATGAAATAAATCAGCAGAAGGTGGCAAGAATGGATGACCCCCATGAATCCAAAGCAAGGACTTCTCACAAAGTAATGAAAGTTGATGCTCTTTATGAAATAAATTAGCAAAATTCTCCAGATTCTTGCTCTCCCTCTATTATGGACAAAAGAGTAATCAAGCTCAAAGAGCATTACAGGTTCGGGCTAAAAGAAATGAATAACAAGACACAAGCACAAAACGCAACATTATTGTGGTCAGCTTACCAGCACAATCTCAGCTGCTTCTGGGCAGACATCACTCAATTTTTCCTTCAATTTTGTGAAATCCTTCATCAAAGAACGCCAAGAAATTCGCAACTGCTCAACATTTGACGATGTAGTTGGGTTAGAGTTAACACCATTCCAGAAAAGTATGTGATCTTCAAGAAGGTCAGTGTATAATTGAATCAGCACAGCAAAAGAAGGAGATTCAATAAACATGTATGATGAATCAACAAACTTATGAAGAATTTCCTCTTCAATTACTCGCAGAGATTTCAATACAGAACCCTGAACTTCGTCACTATGTTCATGGCTGCTCTGAGCATTCCATTGCTGACAGCTAACTCTTAATGGACCTAGGCAGTTAATGGCATTACTTAAAAATATGCTGCATGATTCAGCCATGTCCTTCGATGCCATTAAATTAACTAATTCTAATGACAACATTGGTATGGGCAGCAAGCCAAAATCTACTTGGTGAAGAGATGCAACCTCATGGTGTCGCTGAGAAATGTATTTCCAAACAGGATGATCCATTACCCGCTTGATTAACATCAGAAAAGAACTGAAAAACTGGCAGAAGGGTTGCAATTGAGCACTAAACCAGTTAAACCAGAGAAGATAAAGCTCAAGATCATTTTCCGTGGCTTGTTCGATGGTCCAGTTGGCAGCAAATTCCAGCATCTTATTAGCCAATGCTAATTCCGTTTTCCTACCAAAGTTTGAAACAGTTGAATTTGAAGACTTGGGAAACATTTTCTGTTCTAACTTCTTCACATTTATCAAGTGAGCACTTTTATGGCCACTAGCAATTCCTGATTCAAATGATGCAAACTGAGCCCCCAGGAACTCCAGATACATGCAATTTTGTTTCACACAAGTTTCTTTTGAGTACCATACAAAATCCATTACTTTCAATGGCATTGGCCATCCTCCAGGCAAACACAAAGTAAAAGCTAGTGATGAATCTGACAACTCTATAACTGATAAATAAGTGCTTTTAGCATGGCCTATTATATTTCCCCCTTCAGCTTCACCAAAAGAAGAAAGATATGTATGCTCCCAACTCACATGAAGACTCCACAAAGGCTGATTACCATTCATTAGAAGCTGATGGAATAACTGCACCCAATGTGACAGCTCAAGATACGTAATGCTGATATTAAGTCTTGAACCTTCGTTCCTAGCGAAGACATGTGATTTAGCCATTGATTCAACCAATCTACCACCAGGAATACCAGAAAGAATAAGAAATCTCTCCACATCTTTTAATTCAATCTGCACAGAACTGTAACCACTTCCTTCATCTAGTAACCAGCATGGCTGCATCATAAATATCTCAACTCCTCTATTTCGCATTGCTCGGGAAACTTCACCATAGTTTGGGTTAACTGTGAGGAACATCCGAAAATTAGGGTGTGGATGAAGAACCACTGGTTTTCCATCAACAATTCCACACTCATTAAGTGTAATTGATCCAGAAGGCTCCACTAAAGAGTTGAGTCTATCAAGAACCTGTATTTCATAATTAAGAAGAAAAATTAGATTTCTATCATTTCAGTCAAAAAAAAGAAAAAAAAAATTAGAGGACCTTATAAATAGAAAATGAATAGAATCAAATTGGTCATCAGATAGAGACATAACAACAAAATATCATAAGATTGTGTTATTAATTTAACTTGTCACATACCGTGGGATTACAAAGATTTGCATTCTCTAGAACAATCCATTCTCCACGTTCAATAGCTTTTATCAGAGGTCCCATAACCCATTCAAACTTTGCCGAAAAAGACCTTTTCTGATAAACCTCATGCAACTTTAAAATTGTCTTCATGGCTCTATCAAGATCCCTGATTGACCATGACAAAGGTAGATCATTTTTCTTAAGATCCTTTAGTTGTTCAATGATCTCAACTAACAAACTCAGAGAATTGGTGATTCTCTTCCCCTTCTCTGCATGCTCAGTAGAGCCTGATAAAAAGTTACAATCCATGCTTTTTAAAGCAATACATTTGGCTATTAACTGATCATTTCTTTCACTAATAGATGCTTCCTTCGAGGACTCCAATTGCAAACTATAATATTCCTTAACATAGCACTCAACTTGATCAACAACAAATCGAAAATTTCGGGAAGCATCATATTGCTCAAAGCATCCAAGTAACTCAGATATATCAGTTGCAGCCGAAAGATTTAATTCATTTAGCACATTGCCAGTGAGCTGAGCAAGTAACCTTATCAACGAAGTCTTACCAGATGATGATTGACCAATCAAAATGGACAGCCATTGATGCTGAATACAATGTGCAGCAGCTTCTAAACATTGACGAATTTCAGGCATAACTTTAAGCTGACTGCTTGAAATTTTAGATGATTGAAAATGGTTCCTTTTAATGGCAGTATTCCCCACAATTAAGTACTGAGAATTGAGCTGAACCCGTGGGTAAGGATTTATAGATGGCTTCACCTCAAAAACCTGCTCAAAGAGCTGTATGACCTCTCTGCGGTCAGCTGCTGTACGCATTCTTTGAATATAAAGAATGTTGAGGAAGGAATAATCTCTCAAGTTCTCCACTGCACCTAAATCAAACAAAACCGTATCTTAAAAAACCAGCATAGTACGAATCTATACATGCATAAAGTTCAAAATAATCAATCAGATTTAAAGAAAGAATATAGAAAACCTTGTATCATCTGACATGACCGAATCACATCACGTAGATTAAACTCCCAAGGTGAGCCATCCTGAGCAAATTTGTGATACAACATTGTCTCTTCATGCAATCGTTTGTTAAATGATATCAGTTTTATTAGTATAGACCTGGGGATTGATGGATAAAGTGAACTACAGATGAAGAGATAGTCAGCCTCAGCTAACTCATCCACATAAACCTGAAACCAATGACAAGGAAATAAATAATTGTTAATATCTTGCATTTCAAGTTAAACCATCATCTGTTTTACATAGTTTATACATCCACAGCAACAATGATGCTTAAACAAACATACCTTAGTGAAACGGTTGAGAAAGGATTTTGGAAGGCCTTTTCTGCCACCACCTTGATGCGAAGGATTTTGACATGCAAAAACTCTAAAAGATGAGGGACACTTAAAGGTGTGACCCAGCTCCGGAATAAAGACTTCAGCTCGGTGATCCAGAATAGCATTCAAACCCTAACAACAATTAAAATTCCATCAATGATTATGTTCTCATTATTAAATAAAAAAATACATAAAGAAAAGAATAAATTACAAATTACATTGCCTAACTCAGCCTTGTTTTCAATTTCATCCTTTAAGTTACGTTTTTTTCAAGGGCTAATTACAACTTATCCACATGTGGTTTAGCCGAAAGTTAAGTAGCCTACTTGTAGTTTGAAATTCGGCACTTTACCCACTTGATGTCTACCCATTAGGGTTCGAACCCACGTCATCACCTTCTCCATTAAAAACATATACTACCTATATCCCAAATTGTTGGTCCTCTTTAGAAAACCCAAATTTTTAATGGAACGTCATATATTGTCTTGTCTTTTAATTAAAAATATAGAAGTTTACAAAATTACCCTTAAACAAAGTTCTCAAAATTTTTTTTTTTAAGCGCTTTTGATTGGTAGGGGCATAATAGGAAACTTAGCAAATTAAAGGCTTTTAATTTTAGAAACAAGACAAAATTTTGGACACCCCAAAATGGAATACAGGACCAAAAATTTGGGACGAAGGGAGTAAAACATAACAAAATCAATAAATACAAGACCATAATGTAGCATTTGTATAAAAGGAATTATGCTTTCTCAAAAACATCAATAGAACAAGTTTCAACAAATCATCCTTAATTCCTTCAATAACCCCACATGATTCTCAAAAGAATAAATCAACTTGAACCATTGAAACCCAAATTTTGTAACTTAATATTAGAAAACCACCATAACTCATCCCAGTTACTCAATTCAAAGTCCCACTCAAATTTTCCACACCCCCATTCAACCTACTTCTAAATGAACAAAGATAAACCAAGAATTCAAAACTCAATTTTGTTCCTTTTTCCCACACTTTCCTTAAATAATTAACAACCAAATTCCACAACTTAAAAACCACTATAATACATTCCAATTATCATAGTCCAGCTCAGATTTCCACACCCCCCCCCCCCTATTCCCCCCCCCCCCCCCCCCCCCACCCAAAAAAAAAAAAAAACAAAACAAAACAAAACAAAAACAAAACAAAATACCCTATACCAAAACGACCAAGATCATCCAAATCATATCATGTAAAACCATTCAATCAACCCCAAAGAAAAGAACTTTTACTCTCCCTTCTACTGTTATGGTTTCCTTCCTTTTCCCACATTTCCCCAACAACCAAACAAAGGATGAAAAAAAAAAACCTTTGAAGTTCAGAGACTCACTCACTCACTCACCCCAGAGACAAAATCGAGAACACCCTTTTGTATCAAAACCTTGGAGGTCCAAGAGTAAAGGAAACAGAGAGGAAGGCCAAGAATGAGGACCTTGTAAAAGGGGTGGTGGATTGTATTAGGACTTCAATGCATGAGAGATTAGAGTGATTTGTGGCTTGATTTGGTCAGGATTTTACAGAGACCTTGGAGCGTAGGTGAGAAGAGGTGATGGGAAGATTGGGGCAAAGAGTGGCCAGGAATTCTGTCATCCATTTTTGCAATAATTTCAATCCCTAAGGTTTTGACGTGTTTTATGTTTTGTTTTCCTATAAAAAAATAATAAAAAATAAAAAATTCAAACAAAAAAACAAGAGGTGTGTCACAATACTCTAATGAGACACATCTCATGTGGGTAAAGTGTCAAATTTCAAATCACAAGTAGGCAACTTAAATTTAGGCCAAGCCACTAGTAGTAAGTTGTAATTAGCCTCCTTTTTTTTTAAGTAAAAACACAGTCAAATAAAACAGTAATTAGCCCCTTTTTCAATCAGTCCTTTAATTTTCATTCATTTCAATGTAGTCATCTGTCCAATCTTCACTGTTAAGACCACCAAAACAATGTCATCTTCACTCTTAAGACCCACCAAAACAATGTCATTTTGTATACTGAAAACTACTAAAACTAATAGTGAGATTGGACGGGACTAGACACAAGGACAAAATTGAAATCAAATTAAAGTTGAAGGACTAAAATGAAAAAACGGAATCTTGTGAAAGACTAATTGATAAAAGGTAAAAGTTAAAGGGTGAAATTTGTAACTAACTAAATATGCTGCGTAAATCTTGAAAACAAGCAGAAGCATCAACAAAATAATATTAGGAAAATAACGATAGAGGTTCATTACGGTACCTCTAACACAGATTGTGGAGCAAGATTAAGTTCATCAAGCAAAACCCAACAACCTTCCTTTAAAGCCTGCAAAAGAAGGAAGAATGTCAATACATGTTTAGAGTAAATTTGAGACAATTACACCTTTAATCTATGACACTTTAACCTGCAATAGGATTCCATCAGACCATGCAAACTTTATTCCTTCATCACTCTCAACAGGTAAGTCCGACCCCAACAAGTCCATTATATCAGTCTGCATAAGAACATGTTTAATACTAATACTACTAAGTGCAAAAGGTTTCAGAAACCAAAAGGAAGAGAGAGAGAGAGAGAGAGAACAAAGGATAGAGTAAACTCAGAACTGCTCACCTGCTCAGATAAGTTTATGCGTACAACCCTATGTCCAGAAAATTTGCCCAAGGCAACAATTAAACTTGTCTTCCCAACACCTGGACTACCTTCCAATAAAACTGGGAACCAAATGCTAATTTAGAATGTTAAAACAAAGAATTCCATTGCACTAACAGGCAGAATATGGGCCAAAGGGAAATAATGAAATAAAGTGCACGCGCACGCGCACACACAAAAGTTAAAAAACAAAATAAAATAATAAAAAAACCTGGCTTTGGAAGTTGCATTGCCCTCAGTACCCGCAAGGCATTTCTGCAGGTCGTTGGTGCCAAAAACTCAAATTCCCCTACCTCACAGCTTTCACAACCTGTAGACATAACATGTACATCACTGACTACTAACTATGTAATGTGGATACTTTTACAATCTAATGGTCAATTACACATGTTTAAGACTTGGTGTTAGACTGAACTTCAAAACAGGTTAACAAATTACACAAGATCCCAAAAATAAGAAATTTTGCCTAAGGTCACAGATGAAAACATCTGAAATTAACTAACATTTTTTAACATTAACAAACAAACAGATACATACATAGACTGCACTTGATATAACAACCAAAACCCTCAAAAATAATAAAGCACAAGTTAATAGTCACTAGTGTTATCCAACAACAAGTAACACACACTACATCAAATTATGTTACCTTTTTCAATGTAGAATGGATTGATACCAAAGATATTGTCACATTGCATATTTTCAGTGCAAGAAATATCAGCAGTCATTCCCAGATCACCCCAACCAAAATTTTCCATCCTTGAAAGTTTTGTGTATATCAAATTATTGGTTTCCACCTGTTGTTTCAGAAAGAGCACATAGTCTTAATCAGTCACTGTAAATAATTGAACATAACATCTCAAGACCAGACAGCATTTCACTTACTAGAGAAGCTAACAAATAAACTTGCAGTAAACGTACAAGTTCAACAACTTCTTTTGGGAAAATAAAATATTAAACCAATAGAAGTGAAATGTAGGCAAACTTTTGAAGTAATATTGAAAAGGTAAGCAAACAAGAACATAGTGACTGATTTCAGATGGGTGGAAAGTTGTAAGAAAGATATGTTTTCATTTTCCAAGTATAAATAAATTTATTTAAAGACGTTAATGTCATGAAAATGAAGTTCACACATAGCATACATGAGTATACTCCTAATGACAAAAGTGAAAAGTGAAAACTAAGGAAAAGGAAATAGAATTTGACATCCACACATATTATACACACAAGCAGGACAACCAAATGTCTCACAAAAAATCAGCACCTCCTCAAAGACATACTAAAGAGTAAGTTCTTTGATTTTTTTTTTCATATATAATAAGTATGAAAAGTTTATAGAAAAGAGACCACTTCATGCAAAAGGGCATAAAGTAGCCTAAAGAATTACAAACAAATACAAAGAAAAAAAATAATGAAACACATTGTTTGGGATTGCTTGATTGTTACTCCCTCCATCCCACTTTTTTTGTCTTGTTTGAAAAGTCAAACTTATTAAGAGAACATCATTTATTGTCTTGTCTATCTTTTAAAAATGTATAAGTTTCCAAAACTTCCCTTAAAAAAAATTATCAAAAAATTGAATTAGTAAATTAATAGGGGTATAATAGGAATATTAGTAAATTAATGACTTTTATTTTTAGAAACAGGACAATATTTTGGGACATCTCAAAATGGAATAAAGGACAAAAAAAGTGGGATGGAGGGAGTAATATTTTTGTATCTTATACTTGGTAAAAGCACATTGTTTAAGACCAAGGCTTTATCAAAACCAAAAATTATAATAGATAACTAAATAATTAAAATAAATAATGAAATTTCTTTAAACTTTGGTAAGATTTGGTTAGATAAAATGAAATTTCTTGAAACTTTGGTAATAGAGCTTTAGTTAGATAAAACTATGTAAAGTATTTATATTGTGTAATGTGACAAATGCACATCATACAGTGCTTAACACTTATCATTGAGCCAAATAACACAAGTAGGACACGTAATGCCTATATCTTATTACTAAAGCAAAAAATGCTGGTTAAAGGTCAAATAATATAGTGGAACTTTATTAAAATTTCTAGAAATTTTTGGCAATAGAATTTTTTTTTTTAAACTAGGTTTTATAAACTTCTTAAAACTTTGGCAAAAGAGTTTCATTTATAGAGAACTATATTAATAATTGTAATATACTTATAATGCATCACATATGATACGTAATATTTAAGTTAAGCCATATGGCCCAAGCACAGCATGTAAATGCCAACTTTTATTGTATGGTATATAACATGTAATGCTTATCAAGGAATTTTTTTTTTTATAGTAGACTTCATTAAATTGTAGTAATAAACACTCCATAAGTCAGGTCACAACTGAAACTAATAGTTTATATATGAAGACAAGAAAAAATAAAAATATAAAAGTGATGCACCATTTAAGCATTACAGAATTTTATTTTATTCTTTAAAAAAAAGTACACAATGCTTATACCAAGAAGTAACAAAACAAGAGCATAAAAGAAAACACACCGCTAGCTTTTCTAATAGAAAATGCAAGCATCTTTGCCTCAACTCTACAGCATCTTTTTTAGAAATACCTGTCCCTGAACAAACATAAAAAATATATGGACATAAGATGGCAAAAAATGACTTACCACTTGTACAAAAAAATTTCCTACGATCAATAAGAAATGGTAAAAATAAATGCTTAGCCAAACTGTTTTGAAAAGAAATATGCAGTTATTCACTATTAAAGAATAGAAACTACAAGGACAGGTACTGCTATAACAAAGCAAGAATGTACCTAAACTTAGTCCATCAAGCAACACAAGAAATGCCCCATGGAGAAATGCAAATTCAGGCCCTAAACTCCTCTCTGTCATGTTAATAAAAGCAACCCAAGAGAGAAGATCTCTAACAGTAAGCATCCGCTCAGGGTGTAACTGGTTGAACCACTGTATAGCACAGATATTAAAACATAAAGTTAGAAATTGAGATTTGAGACTACTATTATTATTCCAGAACTAGCTGCCAATATATATATATTAGCATTTGATAGTTTAATATACTAGATAGTCACCAATCAGCCACATCCACAAGCCAAGAATAAAAAATCACAGGATAGGCAACAAATGACCAAAACCACAAAATAAAAAATCTTTGAAAAACTCAACTCATGGTGTTATAAACTTCTGACATTCTTGCAACTAAGAGAGGAAGATTATTGCTATGATGAGCTCACATCTTTCGTCTGAGACCAAAATACAAAAATTCCTTTTATTTTACTATTTGCAAATACTAATGGCAATTCCAACCCCCACAAGAATGACAGGGTGAATGAGACCTTGGGTTCAAGTCCCATGGACTGCATGAGTTACTCAGAAATTGCCAAAGGGTATAGTAGTAAGAAATTTTGAGTTCAATGAATCAACCATTACTCTTAACATTCCCCCTTCACGTGTAGGCCCAAACTCCCCTCCAATATCTAGGACCCAATGTGTGTAATTTTGAAAACTTAAATGGGGGTTAGAATGAAGAAAAAGTTTGAACCTCAAGACCACCTGCTTTGTTACCATAATAAACCATCACTTGTCCCAAAAGAGTGAAATATTAGGAAAGGATGAAATTCATCATTCAACTACTATTTTAAAACTTGTCAACTAGAAAGAAAACAAAAGTTGCTCCCCTGAGAGAAACTTGGCACAAATTAACTAATGAGAGGAAAATTTAAGATGAGTCAATGCCATGAAACAATGGCTGCCAATCATACACCAATTCAGAGAAATCTGTTTTGCTCAAGTTGGAGGCAGCATATACTTGGGAAACTCTAAACGTACTTCAACAGAGGCAAACAAGGATTTGACAGAGGATATGACCAAAGATGAAACAAAATCTTATAGAAAAAGTTGAACTCAAATATATTGTACATGGTCTTAATATGCCCAATGAACAGTTATAATGATGGCACCCTATGTATGTTAAGGGAGAACTTCTAAAAAGTGAAAGCAGCTGCCCTCTTAATAGCTTTCCACCCAAAAAAAGCTGAGGAAGAATGTGCAATCACACTTGAGATATTTATAATTTTTAGAATTGATAGGGGCAAAATGGTGAACCAGTAATCAGCATTGTCAAATAACACTCTCTATACAGTAACACCAAAGAGTACATTACTTTATAGGAAAAAGAAATCATTGATAAAGCAGAAATGAGGAGTTGCAAAAGAACGTACTTCCCAAAAACTTAGCATAGCATCTACAATGTGCGATAGTTTTGGGTTGGAAAATCTGCACAAAAAAACTATTAAGAAACTCCGACCAAGAAAGTGTTCATTAAATGCATTATCTTCCACAAACATGTACTTCAAACTTATCTACCTCTGCAGCGCAATACTCTTAAGCTCATTTAGGTCACCAACAGGGGGAACCCATATCTCTGTAAACCGATTACGAAGAGCTGGAGATAGTTCCTTCTTGCCATAATCACCACCAGGATTCATAGTTGCAAGAACAAAAAAATTTTGATGAGCAGTAATTTTCTCCAAAACAGACCCACCTTTCTCAGCCAAAGACTGCAAACAGGAAAACATTTATCATTATGAATATATGATTTATAACATGTACATGGATGAGTGATGACAAAATGGGTAAGAAAATGAGACACATAATGTAGATCAGAACCAGACATCAGTATATAAAAAGTGACAAGGAGCATATTAGATACCAAGTAGAGTGAAGAGGAATAATATATATATAACCCATAAAATTGCTTGCCAGTTTGAACTACGTCAAGAAAAGCCAATCATGCAGAAATAACAGATTTCATTTCTAAGGGAGGGATAAAGAACCCATGCTCTTATCCTATGATTCACATCATCTTCAAAAATTGAACATTTACCATAATGTAAAAAGGCATATGGTACTCTCTTTTTTTGGCAGGAAAAAGCAAGCAATCACTATAATTCCAACCACTATAAAGACATCTGTAGACAAATAACTAATGTAAAAAGTAATTGAGCTGCTTAACCAAAATCAGTTTTTAGAAAAGGAAATTACTCACTAGTGTTCTTTCTGGCTCCAATACACTGTTCAGTCTTTCAAGTACACTATCATCAGCCAAGGAAATTTCATCCACAAGGAATAAATCACCATCTTTCATTGCTTGTACAAGAGGCCCATCTTGCCACATAAAAATGGTCTGCCATTTCTGATGCAGATTAGAGAGTTCTTCTATCATATTTTCAAAATCCATTGTACCATCAGAACCCAAGGCAAGGCCTTGTTTGTGATGAGCTATCATTTTAGTCAGCTGATCAAGAGTCGAAGAAGCTTGACTAATATCTGAAGAAATGGTCTAGAGCAAAAGACTTGAATTAGAATATTATGTGTGCCATAAACATCAACAATCAAGCCTTATTCCCAAAATGTTACTATGTATATCATCAACGAATAAGATGAATAATAGAATACTTACAGATTCTAGAGGATGGCGGATAAAGGCCTCCAACGTCATCACTTGTTCTATTATTTCTTTATATTTTGCAATCAGTCTCGATCTCTCTCGAATAGGATAAAATCCCTATTAAACAATTCATGAGTTGTTAATTCATAAAAATTAAACACTTCCAAAAGATTTTCAAATGACATTCGAGCACACAAATAGAAAGTAAACACCACAGATAGTGATAACCAACCCCAAGAAAATCAGATGTCTCTGTGTACTGATGGCAGTTTAGTATGTGCAATTTCAAGCCCAAATCACTACTCAGTAATTGACAGACAGTGGTCTTCCCACCCCCCGTTTCACCAACAAGTAGTACAGGTTCTTTTAATTCATAGCAACGCTTAACAAGAAAGAACAATCTCCACATACTTTTAGTCCAGATGACACTGCATTGAAGGGGTACATTAGTTGTAGTGAAATAATTGTAAGATTTAAAACAAGCTACCAAACAGTGTAAAATGCTAGAGTCTGAGGCTCTGAGCTCATACTTTTGGAAAGTCTCTGAAACCCCTGCACCATCACAAGGTCTAAAAGAAGGGTTCCCAACAACCATTCCCTAAACAAAAAGGAACACAAAGAAATTAGGTTCATTATTCAAAATTACTATAAAAATCATTATTGTTCTTTAATAGTACGAAAAAGTAGGAAGTAGCTCGACTTTCTGTCCCACAATGCAAAAGAAATTTAGCATGCACAAAACCAGTATTTTTTGTGGAAAGCACGTACATATGAATGCATGGAGATGTAAAACAATATGCCTATACATAATACAATATCAATACACACACAAGAGGACCAACAGATAATAAGTATTATTTTATTATTATGAATATCACACAACACTTGCACTGCCACTGCCAACACACACCATACCTGCTTGTACAATTCATCTTTGGCTAGTTTAACTCTGAGATGTCTCTCCAAAACTTCTTGGACAACACATTTCTCATCCTCATCTCGCAACCTTTCAGCTAGAAGATAATAGCCATCTCTAGCCAAATCTTCATAAGAACTCCCAAATTTCTTGAAGCGATGAGCCCAACGGAACAAATCTCTTGGAGTAATAAACCCATGCTTTCCTGCAAATACTTTGCTCCTCTGCCTGAGCAACTGCAATTCCTTCATGACATCAACCATTTTCTTAGCATAACTTTCAGGGACTTTACACCTCTCCTCTAATATTGTGCTCAACTCATTTTCTGGGATTTCATCCACATGAATCTCCACAAAACGATTGCGAAATGCTCGAGATAGCATTTTGCGCCCACCATAGAAAGTAGGCGGATTTTGAGTGGCAAAGAGCATGAAATCTGGATGTGCTCGGATAGTTTCCTGCAGTTCAGGCACAAAAAGTTCTCTGTTGTCATCGAGCAATCTATTCAAGGCTTCTAGTACATCAGATGGGGCCAAGTTAAGCTCATCCAAAACTATCCAATAACCATTACGTACAGCCTTAACCAATACACCTTCATGAAATACAAGCTTTCCACTAGCATCAGTAATGTAGGAACCTAAATATTCCTGCAAATCAGTGTGTTCATGATTATTGATCCGTACAAATTCGTGATCAGTTATTGCAGCTAGATACTGAACAAGGCTAGTTTTCCCGCTAGACGTGGGTCCCTGTAGAAGAACAGGATACCTTTTAATAAAAATTGTGCGTGCCAAGTTGCTAAGATGCTCCTTAACACTTTTAGTTAAAACATAGTTCTCCAAACCAGACTCGGATTTCTCTTTTTTTTGTATAATCAACTTGAATTTTTCTTTTAGGTTTAAGTAACCATCAAAAGGCACATGCGGAGGCATATTCCTCCCCAACAAATATGACAAAATCATTTGGTTCATTATCTCAGCACTGGGGCCGTCCAAAAGAGTGAGAAAAAACATACAGAACCCATCATATATTGCTTTGGGAAATCCAAACTCCCTCTCTGCTTTCCTGGTATATTCTAATGACCGATAGAGAGACCGTAAACTGTATTGTGGTTTCTGGTTTGCCCCATCTTGCAGCCTGTCTTCTGACTCCTTTTTAGCTGCTTTGTAAAAGCGCACAATTTTATTCACTAATTCTCGATTACTTTTGCTGTCGTCTATAAACTGATTAATAAATAGAGTCAAATCTTTGTCGTCCAAAACATCATCAACAAAGTACTCTGTAAATCTACTCCTCAAAGAAAAGGGCAAATCCCGCTTTCCAGCATCAGTTGCAGGATTCATGCAAGCAAATATACGAAAATTAGGATGTCGTTGTATATAATTGACATCCCCTCTTTCAGCTAAACAAAGTGACCCATTTTCTCCTTCAAGAACACCAATAACTCTCTGCAAAGTCTCTGGAGGTGCCAAATTCACCTCATCAAGCAAAATCCACTCGCCATTTCTAAGTGCAGTAACAAAAGCTCCTTCTACAAATGAAAACATCATGCCCGATGAAGCACCAATTTGCCCACGGGCAGTTTCAAGCTTCAATGAAAAGTTATCCCAAGCTTTGTATCTTTCTTCATTCAAAGGTTTCTTCCGCTTTTTACCAGACCTTGATCTTCCCTCTTGAACAAACTTATGGAAAGAATCAACACCTTTTTGAAACCCAACTAGTAACATTTTCCAATTCTTATTACTAAGATGCTTTTGTAAATGGGCTAGAAAGTCAACATTGACCTGAAAATCAGCATACAACGGCACAAGTTAGCTTCAGAGACTGTAAAACATATGACAAGCAAGCATATGAAACTTATGAGAAGAAGGAAGGAAACCTTCATGGAGAATGTCTTAGAGAAAAGATCTTCAAACTCCTTATAAAGGGGGAAGCACACGAATTGCGCATCCATAGGCTTAAATCCACCTAATAAATCAGCAACATCGCTTTGCTGACTTAAGTTCTGCAACAAAAGATAAATTAATAGTTGGTCAATATTCTGTAAGAGATGCCCTGTATACAATATTTCATATTGGGAGAGACAGAGAGAACATACCAAGACAGTAAGTTTCTGGCCAAGTTTCGTGGCCAGATACTGCACAAGTGTTGTTTTCCCGGTACCCGTTTCACCAACCAAGAGAACAGGTTCATTAAACTTAACAGAGCAAGCTATTCTCTCAAGTACATGCAAAGAACTACGAATCTCAGCAAAAGGTTTCTTTTGGCTGTGTAACTACAAAATTCACATGGAAGTATCAAATAAAAAAGCTAATATGAAAGTAAACTAAATCAAGACAACGTCAAAATGTCTCCCACTTACAGCTATTTGAGTGCTTTGAAGAACAACTCGGCCAATTTTCAAATCTGTATGCAATTCCTGCAGTTCATATCTAAACAAATGAGATGCTGAATATGCCACCTAATCAAAAGAAATTTCACCAGAATCAAACTACAAACATAACCTGAATCATAGGTTTACTATGAGGATACAAACTCTCTGCTACTGAAGCTGGCACTGCCCACATCTTAGCAATGTCTTTCATGATAGTCAACCGGTTTTCAGCTGAAGTTGAAAAGGCTGCAAATATATCAACAGCCTGGGAACATGAAACAATGCTTCAGTTGCCAAGAGAGTATTTTATCAATTGACCCACAGAGGAAAGAAGAGGAAAAAGAAGCCAAAGACATAAGAATAAGCCAAACCTCTTGATATATGCAATTACACTCATAAGCTGACAAACCATCTCCACTGAAGCTAAAGCCTAAACCTAAGATTCGCTTGCACCATTTAAGAAGATCCCTGCCATTAAGAATCAATAGCTTCAATTATAATATTCCAAATGAAGTCAACATGCAAATTAGCAATGATAACAGCTTTAGATACCTTAATGAGAATCTGCTGAGATAACTAACAGCAGAATTTCTGGGGTGGAATCCCGCTAGTTGATGTACAGGAGAAGAGTTAACCCTTTCAAAGGTTTCTATAAGAGAAATCATTCAATACATAGGTAAAAATCATTCTATATGAAGCAATTAATTCACAACATGTATAACCCACCTATGAGTTTCTCAGAAATTGGCTCTAAATTTGGATACCAGGCTTTTATTATATTTTGCAAGTCCTCCTTACTTGGAGGCACAATCATCACTTTCCTCCAAAAAACACCAAGTTTTCCACCTGCTTCCAAAGAAAAACATCTTCTAATTCATATGAACAACACAATTTTTTTGTACATTTATATAATATTAATAATAAACACAATAGGCACTATAAAAAGTAAAATACTATGAAGGGGGGAAAAGATTGATTTACATTGGAAGGCAACAGGCAGGGTTAGGTGAATTTCTTCAAACCCATTCCCACCATGCCAATCAAACAGCCATTAGTATTCCTGTTCCATAACCAAGAGAAGACTACATTTATCCCAGCCCTACTTATCAAAATATATATATATACACCCCTGCCCTGCACCCACAATGAACTCTTCATCACCCCTCACCACCCCATTTGTCAAAGCAAAAGATTGGGTTTACAGTAATTAACATGGAACTGGGAAAACCAAAATGATGGTATAATCATAGTGTGGTTGGAGAAACAATATCCTCTTTGAAAGACAGAGGTTAAGCCCAAGAATAAGTGTCCTTGATAATTAATTAGGTTTTTTTTATTTTATTTGGTTTTTAAAGTCAATGGTATTTTAGTAACTCGTAATTGTTGGTTGTAGGTCATAGTTTTGGGCATGGGGTTTTATACATAGGTGTGTTATTATACTCAAACAAAGGGAAGTTGATCAATAAAATAGTGCGAGGATTGAGAATTGAGCCACATTGGCCTTATTGCTCTTTTCTTCTTCTTTTTCTCTCATTACTGCCTCCCAGGTTCAGTCCCATGTCTTGGTGCTTACTCTTCCTTAAAGATAGTTCCTTGTGCGTGCTATTGGGTTTCCATTCCTTGCCTCACACCAGATAAGAAGGCAAGGATCCAAAAGGGAGTTGGGGGGGGGGGGGGGGGGGGGGGCGCGGGGGCGGCGCATGGAACCCTTTCATAAGGCGAAGCAAGCTTTGATTACGCAAACCAAGGCCTTTGCAATAGACCCAGTGATTGGTAATAGCTGTGCTGTGTGTGCAGCATCCCTGTCTTTCTCTTTGATACCCCGGCCTTCTGAGTACTGTCCACAAACTGTGGACATTCAATATTAACTCCTGTAAACTCTTTGCAACCCTAAATCAATTATTTTCTCTTCCCTATAAAAAACAATAGTCATTCTTGAAACTTAACCCTTCTTTCTAAAGGTTCTAAACCAGAAATTCACAAATCCTCTCAACCCAAAGCCTACCACAAGTACACAAAGACAATTTCCACAATTTGTCCCAAGTCTCAACAGGAAGAAGCCTGTATAAGTTGGATAGAAAGGGGGAAAGTGAAAAGTAAGAGTGATGTACTGGATCTGCATTTGCAAAAAATTGAGTTGGGAAAGAAGAAAAATATTGCAATGAACTGAAGAGTATCATGAAATATGGTCCATTGAAGAAATCTTTGCATAAAGAATTTGAGAGCAGTTATAGAGGCAGTTCTACAGAAACCAAAAAAACATCTTGCAACAATTTTACAATAATTCCAAAAAGCCTCTATGCAGCCCAAATCTGTTCCATAGAAGGATTACTATCTTACCAGATCCCATATCCAATGGTAATAAGTCATAAGAAAAATATTGCAATGAACTGATGAATAACACAAAATATGGTCAATTGAAGAATCTTTGCATAAAGGATTTGAGAGCAGTTATAGAGGCAGTTCTACAGAAACCCAAAAAATATCTTGTAAGAATTTTACAATAATTCCAAAAACCCTCTATGCAGCCCAAATCTGTTCCATAGAAGGATTCCACACTTACCAGATCCCATATCCAATGGGAACTAATCATAATAAAAATTGGAGACATGTACACAAAGTCCAAGAATTGCAAAGAGTAACACACCTTCTGAACTGCGTGATATATCAAATCTAGAAGTTGAAATTGTGGAAAATAGTCGAAAACTTTCTGCCACCGTTATTTCCTGCAAATGTAAGAACAATGCTTCAACATTAAGGCACTACATATGTTTTATAAATTCAATTAAGCTAAAAGCAAAGTACATTAGACTATGGGGTTATAAAACAATTCATGCTGAAAAATGCCAAATAAGTAAACATTCAACTGGAATCATGAATCAAGAGAACAAAAAATTTGTCAATAAAGCAGAAGGAAAAAAATGACAAATCAATTATTGAAGCAGACACCATCCTCAGAAGCCTATCTTTCTCTTCTCTGTTTTTTTTTTTTTTTTTTTGGGTGGGGTGGGGGGGGGGGGGGAGGGGGGGTTGGATAGGTAACTTGCCCAAGCATACATGATAATTGTGACTTTTGTACCCTAATTATTTCCCTATTCATTGTGACTTGCACTACTTAGGTTACTTGTCAGAAAAATATCATGCAATTATGAAGATTAAATTAGCAAGTAAAATAAAAAATTATAGTATATAATATACTCACACATAAACAGCTCCTAGTAGACAACAATTACAATTACCATTAAAAGAGTTGAGTGGCATACATACTACTATGGCAACACTAAGTTTGATTCAAACACAGTTATGTAGCATTGGGGGTTACCATCTCAGATTAAGGACAGCCCTACAGGACCTTTTTTAAGCAATAAAAAGACAAGCAGTTACCTCCCCATGCCCATTTGAAAATGATTTTCCACCTTCCAGCAAAGGTAGTATGATGGATTGGACATCAGATGGTGCTTTGTCAACATCCTCAAATACAACCCAAAATCCATTCTGAACAGCCTGTGGAAAAGAAATTTTGAGGTTACCGTACATAAAAATCTCCAATTTTAAGGTATTACACAAATATTTAACTCTATATATTTATGTATGTTTAAACGAATTTTTGTAAAGAAAACAAACCTGGGTAAGTGACCCGGGCTGCCATCTAAATTCACCGGGTTGCTCTGTACAAACATAACTTCCCATTAAGGTTTTACCATCAATTTGATCATCCATGTGGATAGACAGAACTGTGGAACAGAGAGCAACAGAGAGGTTTTAGAGGTTTTTACTTTTTTGAATAAGTAATAAAATATATATTGAAAAGGCCATAAGAAAGACATAACTAAGTACAAAGAAGTACACAAAGGCGAACAGCCAACAAATTTCGAAAATAAAGAAGGAAGAATTATACTTGTTTGTGTGTGCAAGCACTTGTTTTTGTATCTAATATTTGAAACAGATAAGCTAATTAACAATTAGGTAATGTAGAATGAAATTTCTTAAAATCATAAAAGATTATGGATGTAAATCTTCTTTAGGACTAATATTATCCATTAAAACTAGGGAAATTTACACTTTTCCACCCTAAACTATACCCCATTTACACTTTGCCCCCTCAACAATCAAAATGCACGATCAACCCCCCAAATCGAAAACTTTCTAACACTTAAACCCCTGCCATTTCTTTTGTTGTTAAGCCAAAGGAATTTAGCATTAAAATACCAATTTATCACTCTACCATCTGTTTTTGAGAGAGGTAAATTGGTATTATAATACTTAATTCCGCCGTACTTGATACCAAAATAAAACGGCAATGGGGACATTGAAAAGAGTTATAACTTCCTGGGATCAATCATGCATGTCTATAGTTCAAGGGCAAAGTGTAAAATGGGGCATAGTTCAGGGTGGAAAAGTGTAATTTCGCCTAAAATATAAGATCAACATACAACAGGTAAAGAATTTTCATGCATTTTTAATCATTTCTTTGTCAAATTATGATTTATACAATATCAAAACAAAATTACCAACTAAAAATACAATATGAAAACAAAATCACATGCATACTATTTCTTGTCAGCAATCGTTTGCCATTGCCAAATACACATAACATCCACACGGACCACACTACATGTGACCTGTTATTGTGACTCACAATTCAATATTGAAGTCTCCCCTCAAGAGTTTTTATTGAGAAGTTTATATTGATTCCCTACTGCTTTTTTTTTTTTTTGATAGGTATTTCCTACTGCTTTTCTAAAACATTGAAACAAACAATGTTGACATATTACAGGATATAAAATTTGCTATACAACACTATATAAGAATCTAAATTTATAAGAAACAACATAAAGAATGCTGAATGATAACAAATTACTTAGCCAGGAATAGCCAACATAAACCTACTAAATGACTTCCTACAGAAATAAGTTTAGAGAAGTTCAGTCTCATTATTCTCGTGCACACATTAAATTCTGAGGGCTTCAAATTCAAGTACTGGGCTTCTGGAACCATATTTACTAGAGCATCAAACCCAATGAGGGACTCTTCTTTTTATTTTTTACAAGTTTTTGGGGAGTGTCTATTATACACACACACTTGCATACATAGTACACACCCCCAAAAACAAGGGAAATCGTGACTTCAAGTCACAATTTCGAAGTTTTAAATCATCACTTGAAGTCACAATTTCCCTTGTTTTTGGGGAGTGTGTGTACTATGTGTGCATTAAGTGACGTGCAATAGACATTTCCCTTTTTATAAAAGTAACAGTTTTATTTAAAGAAAATGAAAAGTATGTACCCAAGCATACAAGGTGTACACCTGGGTAGCAAACAACAACCAGGTAAAAACTACAGCAATCAAGAAATTTCACCATATTAGGAAATAAAAAAAGGCCAGTTAATGAAGCTATCCAGTCATACAACAATGGTAATAGAATCATTTTCAGTTCTGTAAGAGTTTGGTAATAATAATTTGGAGCCTTTTTTTATTGTCCCCTCTCCTATAGGGAAAAACAAATCCAAAAAAACTAAACAGGCTGAACTAAACCAAACAGACCTGAGGTAAAACAGTACCAAAGATGCTAACAACTAACCCACTGAACAAGACATAAACAAATGGGCCAAGCACTACGAGTCTAAGGAAAACCAAACTTTAATTAAATAGTAGAGCATCCAACCCAAAAGCACAAGCTAATAGATGAAGAAGCCAAACTAGAACATACCCCCGTAACCAAGCTCACACAGCCAATGTGAGACACTTTCTTTCACAATATTTAGATCTATTTCCATACAATGCTATAAGCAGCATAAAATGAAAATTCACTTCCAAAATTAAATATATCTAATGAAATAAATCCAAAAGGTAAAACAGAAGTCCAAATGAACCGACTGCAAGTACAATGGGGAAGAAAAGAAAGGACATACCTTGGTTCCTACTATCCTGGGCCAACTTGTGAATAAGAGCAGATTTCCCAGCGCCAGCAGGACCATATAGAAGAACAGGCCACTTTTGACTTACTGCCAACATAACCATCTCAAAACTTTTCTTCACAGCAGATGTCAAAAAGAACATATTTCCAACTGATGTATCCTCCCTGAATATATAAAATAAATGATCAAACGCGAACATGAAAAACCAACAGAACTATGAAGTAGGTGACACGCTATCAATAATATTTTAGGTTGGGGCGAGCAAACACAAACACACCCAAATTTATACTAAAGAAAAATTAGAAATACTAATGCACATGTTGCAAACAGATTCCAAAACCTTTTTTTAACAAGAAAAATAAGAGATCATTTCTAAATCCTACCCTGTAGCAAGCCTTTTACTCCGAGTTGGTAGTTCAATCTCATCAACCTGTGAAGAAGAAATGGCCAGAGAACAAAGGCCAGAAGAATAAAGACAGTTCTCTTGGTTGAAATCAATGCTTCTACTAGGAGAACTCAACTCATTTTGTTCAGATGACTTAATATACAAACCAGCCTTCTCCAGTGATGTATCTTGACAGAACTCCTTCCAGCTGAAAAGGGCAAAAGCGAAATGAATATAAATATATATATATATATAAGCTGTTCAAATTTTAATTTGAGAATTAACAATTTGCTCAAAGAGTTAGACATAACCAACCGCAAAAAACATGAGAATGCTTCTGTGGCCCCAATACTAAAGTGTGGAGTTGGTATGTGGCTTGTTTTCAGAATGACTGATAGTATCTGTATCCCACACCATTTAATGTCTGCAATAACAGTATTATCTGCAGCACTGCTGCTCAGGTCAGGATTGGAGGTCTGCTTTACAAGATCCAAGAAACAGGACCAGTTCCAGTTCCTAAGTTTAGAAAAGATTTCTGAATCCACGAGGAGGAGGCGGTAAGATGTCCGAGCAGCACATAATATACGAGTTCCAACCTGACAAAACAAAATATAATTCAAATGTAGAGACAAAAACAAAAAATTGCCCATGAAATAATTATTTCTTTTTTGAGAGAGAGAGAGAGAGAAAAAAAAATTAATGGCATGTGCTGCTCAAAATAATACCAACATTGATTCCTCTGAGAAAGTTCAATTAACATACCTTACCACACAGCCAAGGATTTTTTCCTTCCTTTGAAATGCGCTCAAAAGGAGGGGGAGCAAATTCGAAATATTTTAATATAGACCTGCACCAAGTAACCAGAACATATTTAGTGTAAAAGCATAAAAATAAAATTCCTCAAACTAAAATCAAATATCCAATGAGCAACCTTGTAGCACATCCAATAACATTCAAATATCAAACAGTTCAGAAATTGCGTAGCAAAATGCATACATAACTCAACCAGATATAAATAGCCACTGCCTGACCTATATCATTTTTTCACTTCTCTAAACTCTAGGATCCATCTAGAGGGTTAGCCTTTGCCATAAAAAGGAGGGTGAAATTTTTAATTAAATGCAATGGTTAAAGAATTACACAAAAAGCACGTCAGCTTACCCCAATAAAAAAGGAGCCAAGTCAAGGGTGCGACAGAAGGCCAAGCAAGCAAGCTCATGAAGATCGAGACGCCTACCAGCTTGATTGTAGTGCTCAATTACCGAAAAAACTTCATTCAAATCTTCCTCTTCTTCGACCTCCACTGACATGTCATTCGCATTGGACTTGCCCAGATGCCAAAGCAAGCCCACAGCTTTGTCCACTATCTTTCTGGCTATCGAGCGAAAGCATCCCATCAAAGGAATGGTATAATTTGGGTGCAGAAACACCTCCCCCAGCACCTTTACCACCTCCTCTTCTGTCACAATGTCTCCCTGCACAAACCCAAATGAAAAAAAAAAATGTAATACTAAAACAAACAAACAAAAATCATTCAAATTAAAATTTTCAATTAGTTCAACTAGCTCTCTCTTAGAGTTATTCCTAAGTAACCAAAATCCCATATAGATGTCCAAAATTCATCTTATTCCAGCCAAAACCAAAAAAAAAAACACAAAATTTTGAAATTTACATATCTCCAAACCTCAATTTAGCTAAACCCCACAATTTCTCCAACCCAAAACAAAAAGCAGCAAAATTTTGCAATTTTCTCAGCAACCAAACAAAGAGAGGGAGTTACCCCACTAGCAAGCAAATCAAACTGCGGGAAAGACCGAAGCTCTGGGCAACGATCAAGGAACCTTTGGAGTGAAAATTGAAGACTGAAACTACCATCCATGGCCATTGTATTTTGATCACAGTGCCTTCGTGTATGTATATATATATATAAAAATATATATATTGAGAAAATAGATATGTATTTGTTTGTATAAACTACAAAATTTCACAGACCAGAAGTAGAAGCGATTTGAATCAAGCTCTGGTCTTTCTGGTTCCAACTTTCAATTTTGAAAGTGAAAAGTTAGGGTTTAAGGGTTTCTTCTTCTTTCAGGGGTTTCTTCTAGGGTTTTAGAGAGCGAATGTTTAGGGCATGAGTATTTTCATTTTGTGTGTTATATATAGGGGGCTTGGCTGGCTTACTTGACGACGTGGCTGCGAAGTCGAGGATTGGGTTTGCGTTTTTAACGAGAGAGCGCTTTTAATAAAGATCGCATAGAGTCGAGATTTAAACAACCGATTCTTTTACATTCACCATACCTAAATTAACCTCATGCTTTTTCTTTACAAATTGTCAAAGTAGTCGCGGCGGTACCGCACAACTTTTTTTTTTTTTTAGGTAAACTTTTGGTTACAATTTTATATACCATATTTTAATTTAGTCTCTAACTTCTCTTTCAAAAAAAAAATTTAGTCTCTAACTTTTTAATTTTGTCAATTTAGTTACTAACTTTTTGGTATCGTGTCAATTTAATCCCTTCTGTTATTTTTTTATAAAAATTAATAACGTATTTAATGGCCAAAATAAAAAATTAGCTTTCATAGATGTGATAATACACTAAAATTTTATTTTGGCTATTTTTCACGTTATGAATTTTCATTCAAAATATAACAGCATTGATTAAATTGACACAATTGAAATATTAGGGATCAAATTAAAATATGATATAAAGGATAGAGACAAAATATGTAATTTACCCTTTTTTTCACATTGTCCTAAATTGGAATTATATTGTTTGTTCTAATTGAATTGCAAAGAATATTTAAAAATTAGAGGGGAAAAAAAAAGAAAAAGAAAAAAAAAAGTCAACTCAAAAGCTTGAAACAATGCAAATTAAAGAAACCAAAAAATTACTTTATCTTTTTTAGACAGTTTCAACCTATGACATCTACTCCTGAATTGTGCATGTATACGTAATTTATGGACAGTGTGACTTGAATTTATGGCTAATTAGTGGTTGTCATACCATTGTTACATCAGCCAAATAAGGATGGAACCAAAACTTGGAGTTAGGGGGCGACTCTACTACTAGCTACGTACGATAACTCTAGCCTCCAACTTTGCTACTTAACACACTAAGGGTTTTTTTTCGATCTTTGATGTGTGTGTTTGCTACTAAGTAAGGACAAAATTATTTTGTTGAAAATTTTTTAAAGGGCCAGGTTATTTGTTTTGGGTAAAATTTATTGGTTAGGCTTAATATTTTTTAGTTTTGCTATTGGTAATTTTTGTTGTTACACTAATTTTTTGGGCTTGTATATTTTGTTTTAGATTTTAAATCTATACATTTTTTTTATGGCCTTTAAAAGGAGAAAAATGTTAAAGATACAAACTTTTTTATAAATTAATGATGTGGTAAGTGGTATTAGTAAGTAAAAAATGATATAATTATATTTTCTCTAAGTTTTGCCTACTTATATATATATTCAATTCATAAACTTATTTTTTATGTATAATTTTAAACTACAAAAAATCAAAATTTAAACATTTGATTGATGATATAGCTATTGATCTATGATCCTTTTAAAATTTTGCAAGTATGGAAGATATAAGCAGAAAATTTAATTAAATTGTGGATTTGTCAAAACTCACATTTAGTAAAAAAAAATATTGAATGAAGCCATAGCCTTAGTCTACAACTAAGTTTGTTGCCAAATTGTAAATTCCAATTAGCTAAATTGGTAAAGTTTCTGATGGTTGAATAAGAAATTTAAGGTTTAATTCCCGTCTACACTAAAAATTAATTGGTGTCTTGGTTTGATAACAAAAAGTTATTATCAGGAGCGAACGCTATAGGTTGAAACTTTCTTAAAAAAAAAAAAAGTTTGTTGCCAACTTTGTCCAAAGTAAATTATGTGGGGGCTAAAAAAAATTTAGGCTTATCACAAAGTTTTTTTAAGGATAAAAAAATCATAAATTTTTAAAACTTATACATAATAATAATTATTTTTTTAAAACCAAGATGGTCCTGTGACCACCTTAGACTCTACGTGGAGTCGCCAGTGATTCTAAGAATCTTCTTCCCCATCTAAACACTCATACTTTACATCATAAAATAAATGTGGCCAAGGCAGAATTACTTGGAATTGCCTATTAAGCAGGTTATCTATTCTCCTTCATGATCTAGATCAAGGTAAAACAAAAACAGATCATGCTCGCAAGAACTAGTGAAAAATGTTACAATAACTGAAATAAAGCATTATGATATAGTAATTTGCTAGAACATTATGGTATTGATATGATCTCTACAAGAAAACTAAGCAAAAATTCTTCTACCAAATTGCATAAATTTATTGATGATATAACTATTATATTGTTAGTCACAATTTCTTGAAATTAATTAGTGGGAAAATATGTTTTCATCCAGTCCATTTAGGAGAATGTTATTGTACTGCTTGCATGAGAAAAAGGAATGCCACAAAATTAAGGGTATAGATTTTTATATTTATTATTAATAGATTTCTTTTAAAAGAGAGAGAAAGGAAGTCCTCAGACTTGATAATTATGTTCAAACCTTTAGGATTATCATACTTTCCAACAAATTCCTTCAATTCATCAAACCAAAGGCATAAAGAGAAGCAACTTCCAAGAGTTTTGTTTGCCATTTAACACGATTTTAGTAACTATTTTATTAGTTGACATGTTTTTTTAAACATTTTAGTAAACTAGCATCTCGACTTTCTTAGACTCAAGTTCAATGAATGAACTTGAGTCTCATACACTTGATTTTGATGCTTTGGCAGAGGCTGATGCGGAAATTTTATACACGTAGAACTCAAGTCTAAGACAAAAGTTCTATTTTGGAGAAAAAAGGAGAAGAAGAAGAAAGAAGAAAGAAGAAAGACAAAAGAAGAAATAAGAAAAAAGAAGAACAAAGAAGAATCTAAGAAGAACAAAGAAAGCAACAGACAAAACTTGGACTCATCAATGCTGCGAGAGTGGGAGACATAGGCGTGGGTGGTGCTTCGGAGCTTGGCGTTGGGTTTTGTTTTGAGGGTGAGAAGCGGAGCTTGGCATTGGGTTGGGTTTTGCAAGTGAGAGGTTCACGGAGATGACAAATT
Source organism: Quercus suber (assembly GCF_002906115.3). NCBI lineage: Eukaryota > Viridiplantae > Streptophyta > Magnoliopsida > Fagales > Fagaceae > Quercus > Quercus suber. The sequence goes on from NW_027069547.1 coordinate 1,231,582, forward strand.
TGTTGGGTTTGGTCTTCAAGAAACTCGAGTCTTAAAGATCCCTTGTGGATTTTTTCTTTCACATTAACTTGGAACTCGAATCTCAAAGACTTGAGTTTCTTCATTTAACTTGAGCTCAAGATGCTAGTTTACTAAAATGTTTCAAAAATATGCCTACTAAAATCATGCTAAATGGCAAAAAAAAAAAAAAAAAAAAAAAATCCCAACTTCCAAGGACAATTCAAGTTGAACATTTTTGCAAACTTGGAATATCGAAAGAATAGAAGGCTTTGCCAACCATGAGCAACCTGCTCCGGAGACATATTACACTTTCAGACAAGTGTGAGCTTTGCAATCTCCATTCGGAAGACCCGCTGCATGCTGTGTGGTTATGCAGCAAAGTGGAAAGCACTTGGAGTTCGTTTCAGTGTTTCAACCGTGCTACCTTCCCCCGTCCCCAAAGCTTTAGCGACTTACTAGCTATTTTTTTGTAGGTCAAGGAAGATTATAGAAAGGAAGTTTTCACTATCACAGCTTGCCTCCTGTGGAATCGGAGAAATGCTATTCACTTCGGCAGACCCGTGCTCCCTACGGCCCAACTTCTGTCCAAGGCAGGCAACTTGCTGCAAGATTTTCTGGCGGTCCAGGAGGTTGATTCTGTTCAGCCCTCTCTCCCCACGGTGCAACATTGGAGAGCACCTGAATCAAGTTATCACAAAATCAACTTTGACGCTGCTACATTCAGGAAAACACATTCGGCTGGCCTTGGAGTGGTTGTCCGTGACTGGAGGGGTGAATTTGTTGGTGCTCTGTCTGCCCCTGTGTCGCTGTCCCTATCAGTTGCTGATTTGGAAGCTTTAGCGTGCCGCAAAGCTGTCGAATTTGCTGCTGAACTTGGTCTACAGAAGGTGATTTTCGAAGGAGACTCAGCAATGGTCATCAGTGTTTTAAACCAGGATAATGCTGCCCTCTTTTCATTCGGTGTCGTCATTGAAGACATCCGTATTCAAGTTTTAGCTTTTCAGTCTTTTGCCTTCAATTATGTTGGTCGCTCTTGTAATTGTGTGGCTGACTCATTAGCAAAAAAAGCAAAAGGCTTTAGGGGTGCTCAGGTTTCCACCCGAGGACATAGTTCCAGTATGCATTGAGTTGTGACACTTGAATCTGTGGCCGATTGCCGTTGTTGTACCATTAATTGTTATTTCAGCCAAATATACAAGAGGGGGAAAAAGATACTTCCTGAAAAATTTTCATAAAATAAACTGACCAAAATTGACAATTACCAAATAGAAAATTAATGAAATGTGCAGGCATACACGATTTATGTGTATTGTCACACTTGAATTATTGGCTAATTAGTACCATTGTTACAAATATACAAGAGAAATAATTAATAAAGGAAGCTGGAAGACAATTTCTTGAAAAAAATTCATAAAATAAATTGCATAACTGAAATTGACACTTTACAATATAGAAAATGGCAAAACTTAGGTACAGTACTTAATTGTTGTTCCTTAAATTCCCCTTTTAAGATTCTGTCATGTGAATTTTTTATTATAGGACTAAAGTGTATTTTTTAGTTAAGTAGACACATGGCTCAACCTTAAGTGGGAAACCTAAGGAACAGCACTAAGATATTATATCTAAGTTTTGTCCTATAGAAAATATACCAAATTATAGCCTCTTGTGATCAATAGCTAGCCTCTTGTCATCTAAGTGTTTGTTCCACATCAATAGGCATCTTTAAGTTTAAATTAAACTAGTCGCTAACCCGTGCGATGCACGGAAAAACTATTGACTTTGAAAAAAAAAATCCAACAATGAGTAAATAGACATTTTGCTAGATAATATTTTTTTTTCAAAAAAATGAAGAAATATTTAACTTTTATACTTTTCCATAGTTTAGAAGTGTTGTCTAACATTGAACGTTATTGAGTTGCAAATGCATAGTTACCGAAATCTACAAAGTAATTTACAATTCTTAAATTAATAAAGCAAAACTCCCAATAGTTATATATACACACACAAACTCAAACCTAATATAAATTGCAAATATATAAACAAAGACCATGGTATGAGGAAGACACACTAAGTTTCAAATTTGAGTAGCAATATGACTTTCTCGTAATAATAACAATATAGACAATTTAAAATATGGAACAATATTAAAATTATAATACCTAATTCCATTATCTTTTATGTTGAATCCAAACAAATAATTTATCGACCAAAAATCACAGCTTTTAATAGGAAAACAAAAAATGACATGGACCTAAATAAAAAGCATTTAAGGTGAAGAATTATGATCAACCCCAAGACTTAAAACTTCAAAATTTTTATTTCAAAACCAAACCAAATTCAACAAATTTATATATAGCATACTAGATAAAAATTTATCGTTCCCTAGGCTGGAAGACATAGGTTGCAGCTTTGATTTTTCTCCAAAAAAAATAGAGATACTTTTATCTACCATGTACAATATAAAAAAATAATTAGTAGAAATTTCAACCTAAAAACCAAACCCACGAAAATAATGTCAATATAAATATGAAAATTAACCCAAATACTCAAAAGAAAATCAATTCTAAACATAACAAAAGAATAAAATAGAAAGAAAATCTTAGATATAAACAAATATCCACAAATGTTGAATTGAAATTTTATTAATAATAACAATAAAAAAAAAATTCAACATAAAATTCATTAATCAAAGAAGAAAGTTAGTTTCTGTTTTTTGCTTTGGTTATATATATATATATATATATAGATTATCAATGTTTGAGTTTGAGTTTAAGTTGGACTTATTAGAGAAATAGCGTTTGACTTTAGTTTCTGTTTTTTGCTTCGGTATATATATATATATATATATATATATATCTAATACAATGTTTGAGTTTAAGTTTAAGTTGAACTTATTAGAAAAATAAAGTTTCATTCCTTATTAAGTTTGGATTAAACAAAAATAATGATAATGATGAATTTAAGTTTAAGTTGGATTTGTTAAAGAGATAGAGTTTCATTTCTTGTTAAATTTGGACTAAACAAAAATAATTTTATTTAAATAAAATGATAATTTTATTTAAATATTGTGTTGACGTAGAAAATTGTGAGAGTTTCAGAAGTATCGGTTATATATATATATATATATAGATAATAGTAAATAAAAGATAGAATTTCACTCCTTATTAAGTTTGGACTAAACAAAAATAATTTTATTTAAATAAAATAATAATTTTATTTAAATATTGTGCTGATGTGAAAAATTATGGGAGTTTCAGAGGCTTCGGTTATATAATATATATATATATATATATGAGATGTAGTTTTCTAGTAGTCCATAGTTCCAAATGACTTCAATAAAGCAATCTACTTAGAATTCTTAGAATCTTCTTCCCCATCTAAGCACTCAACCTTTACATCATATAACAAATGTAGCAGAGGCCGCCTTGCTTCAAAGTCCCTATTTAGTAGGTTCTCCTTCATGATCTAGAACAAGGTAAAGCAAAAACAAAATATTAATTAATTGTTCACAAGAACTAGAGAAAATGTTACAATAATTAAGCAAAAGCATGATGAGAGAGATCAATAACATACCTTTAGTAATTCTCAGGGAGCCCTGCGAATTCTAGTGGTACATTACTCCCTTGGCTTCACAGCTTATAAGGCAGCAAGTGGGGAGGTTTTTCCTTCGACGTGGGACTCCAAAGGATGCGGTGTAAAAGGCTACAAGGCAAAAAGCCCTTGTTCCAAAGATCCGTCCATCCAAGGAACCTACACTTGATATCCAAACATGTTGTCCCTAATATAAAAAGTAAACAACAACGTATCTAAAATACTAATAAATCAAACAAAAGAAGATACAATGAAACAATCATTTTCTAAACCCAAAAATGAGAAAAGCCACAATTCAAAAAAAAAAAAAAAATTGGTTAGCACTTGTCTCATAAGGCACAACATAAAAAAAATAGAATTAAAGGCCCAAGTCTTCTATTTTTATATATAGTATGGAGTTTTTAACTAAAATTCAAGGTAAACCGAACAGGTTTAAGGCAACTTTGATTTTAATTCCATCCATTTTCATCTTTCCATCAATTTTCGTTTATAGATATCACCCTTAAATACCAGCTAAGAATATATTGTATAGTAGTATTGCAAATTAAAGCATGCCAATTTAGTTATTAAAAAATTACAAGTTTAAATAAATAGAAAAAAACTATAAAAAATTAAAACTAATTATAAAAAATTTAAATAAATAAATAAAAAAAAAAAAAAACTCTACTTCTTTCCTTATTGAATTTTGTTGACATCCAACGTGAAATCTGACAAGTGACAACCCCACATCTTCAAACAGTTTAGCGCTTAGGGGTATAGAAGCTGAGGAAATTTCACAAACATAAATTGTTCCGAGTAATTGAAATTGACAATAACCAAATAGAAAATACAAACATATCGATGGAAGAAGATCTATCATAAACTGTTGTGATCCAGATGTCATCTAAGCCTTTTCCACATCAATCATTCTTCCAATCAATTTTAAAATTTGTTGTCTGGTAGTCCACAGCTTTATAAGACTTCAACAAAGCACTCCACTTGGAATGTTTAGGATCTTCTTCCTTATCTATCTTCTCAACCTTTACCTCAAATAAGGACTCATGTTGATGTAGCCCTTCTGATTTGAATAGCTTCTTAAGTAGCTTCTCATCCAGGACCTATATAACAAGGTAAAGCAATAACACAAAATGATGTTCACAAGAACTCAGAGATTATGGTACATAATTGTGTAAAAGCATGATGTGAGAGATAGAGAGGATCAATAACATACCTCAAGAAATTTGCTGGACCTTGACAATATTGATAGAGTCTCTACAGAAAAATCAAGCAGAATTCTTTCTACCAAATCTGAAGAACTCATTGAAGATATAATAACTATTGCTGGCCTCAAGTCCTTGAGATCAATTCCCGAAGAAAGCACCCTTTCATTCAATCCATCTAGTAGAATGACTTTGCCCTAGTAGGGAAAAAAGAAATGCACCAGAATTAAAGATATACATATATTATTTATAAAAACTTAAAAAATTCAAAAGAAAAGAGAAAATATGTACCTCAGAGTGGATAACCAAGTTTAAACCTTCAGTACTATTAAACTTTCCAACAAGTTCCTTCAATTTATCAAACCATAGAGTGATACAACTTCCAAGATCCAATTCAAGCTCAACTTCTTGCAAACTTGGAGCATTGAAAGAATGGAAGAGACATTTATTCAATCTGTACTGAAGTGAAACTAAATTGGGGGTATCAACTTCCACCACCTCAAGATCTGTACACTTCTCTAATTTGAGCATCTTAAGCGTTTGTGAAGAGATTTTGATACTTGCCATCTTGCATGTTGAGATTTCCAAGACCTCAAGAGTGGGAAACTTTGAACTTAAGCTCTGAAGCAACTCAATTGTCCTGTTACTAAGCCCAACTAGTTCAAGTCTTTTCAAATTTTTACAAGCTTCCAAGTAAATATCACAATGCACATTCACTGATTGCAATCGGTAGGAATCCTTACTCCAGTAGTAAAAGGTTTGTAAACTTGGTGCTTTAATTTCAATCCTCGAAACCTTTCTTCTAGCATATACATGAAGCAAGTTAAGCCGAAGAAGATTTGACACCTTTAAATGTTTGAGACCATGACAGCATATTAGTCGAAAATCCTCAATCAAAGGGCATCTTAGTGTCAGATTCTGAATTACCTGCTCATCTAGACGAACATTATTCAAAACCAAAGTTTTCAGATGACAAAATTTGAACTCATTACAAGGCTCTAACTTGCAAAATTTTAACCGGAGCTCAGTTATTGTTTTGGCCTCAAGCACTACCTGAGGTAAACTATAATATATCGGTTTTCCAGATTCATTTCCATCACTAAAATGTATTATTGACAAGAAGAGACCCAGTGCCTTGACTTTTCTCTCAGTTGCAATGGTTAACCATTCAACAACACGAGGCAACAGCAGCTCCTTGTCATGGTAGGTTAACTGAAGAGCGAATTCCTCTACACTTGAGTCGCGGCTACGAAGGGTTTTATCTATGTAAGTCATGAAAGCATTCTTCTTCATCCTGATTCTTCTGTTTTCTTCTGGAGAGTTATCGGGGCTTTCACTGCTTCTTGCATCGAAATTCCATTCGTTAAAAACAACACAAGGGAATGAAGCCCATGCACGTTGCCAAGTCTTGGACAAAACACTAGTTCTGGCTGCAGCTTTAGTGTCATGAAGATGAGAGAGGATTTCGTGAATAATGGGTTCTGGCAAAACAGATATCCGATCATCACCTTCTTGTTTGTTTTGTTTCCTTTGTCTTTCCATATTGAAAGTTTTCTTGCTCACAAAGTAATTAACTCAGCGTTCCAGAACTTGAAAGTTGTAAATTCTTGGAGTTGGACAAACATATATATCATCCACACACACAAAAAAGAGTTATAGCTTGAGATTAGTCACCATAGTTGAAGGCATACATACCTGCTTGAGAATTGCAGAGTTCTATCTTTGAGGTTTCTTGTTTCTTTTGTGATTGTGTTTGCGGAGCTTCCTCTGTTTGTAGGCACTTAAAAAAGGCCATCTAAAGTGTTTGTCTTCGACTAGGATTTGGTTTAAAAAATAACTTTAAAGTTAGAAAATAAAAATAAATAGATAGGTTTATACGGTGGCCCGTGTCAGTGAGACACTTGTACGCTTCTGCAAATAAAACAATATAAACTCCGGTCTTCCCATGGCCTTATCAAATCTGGTTTTTCCAGAAGATTACACGGTTTTTTTTTTTTTTTTCCCCAAAATTTTTTCCTTTTTTTTGGTTAAAATTTTTTTTCCTTTACTTTTTTTTTTTTTTTTTAGACACAAACATATGTCATCTTGGTGAAATTTTTTGTAACCAAAAAAAAAAAAAAAAAAAAAGATTCTTTAAAAGAAAAAGGATAATGTCAAAGACAATGTAAGAAAGCAAATTTCTAGCAAACCGAGGATTAAAGTTATCGTCAGGACCTCTCTACCATGGTACTTCACATCCTGCTTGATCTTAATGAATGAAACTCAAGGTATGGAGGAAGGGCAACAGAATATGCAGTTACCACGAATAGTGTAGTCAAAGGCGAGCCGGGTGCTCGCCTAGGTGCCCGGGTGAGGCGAGGTGCCACTAAGGTGCCTCAAAGGCTCTAAGGCGAGGCGCCTTTAGTGAGGCGCTCGCCTTTAGAGCCTAGGCGAGCAAGGCAACCGCCTTAAGCCATGAAAAAGGCGCTAAGATGAGAGCCTCAAGTTTATTTTTTATTTTTTTTATTTAATTTTTTTTTTTTTTTTTTATAGAAGTTGGTTGTGAAACCTATTTTTAGACTATTAATTTCAAAAGGCAAGTTATAAAACCTATTGTTAGTAATTTACAAATTTGTTTTGTAAGACATTGTTATATAGAAGCTTATTGTAAAACGTATTGTTAGAACTAACTAATAGAGCCTAAACCATGTTAATCCTATTTTGAAATAATTTGATAGACCTAATTTCTTCATGCTACACATTGAAAAACACTTCATTATAATACTATAATACACTAGGTACATATGATTTAAGTTCTATATGTATAATAAATTTATTAAGAATTTGGTGTCTCGCTTTACTCAGGCTAGTGCCTTTTTGTTCCCTCATGCCTCAGGCGATACAAGGCCTTGGCACCTTAAGGTCACCTTTTGCCTTTGACTACCTTGACCACAATTAATTTTAAGAACTTAACCCCTTCCCCACCCAAAAAAGGGAAAAAGGGGAAAAGGGCAAGGCATTGTTCATACCAACCAAGAAGATGGTGGTCCAAGTGAAAAGCATAGAAGCAGCTGAAGGCACCTATGTGAACAAAAGGAATTATTCTTAGAATCTTCTTCCCCATCTAAGCACTCAACCTTTACATCATATAACAAATGTAGCAGAGGCCGCCTTGCTTCAAAGTCCCTATTTAGTAGGTTCTCCTTCATGATCTAGAACAAGGTAAAGCAAAAACAAAATATTAATTAATTGTTCACAAGAACTAGAGAAAATGTTACAATAATTAAGCAAAAGCATGATGAGAGAGATCAATAACATACCTTTAGTAATTCTCAGGGAGCCCTGCGAATTCTAGTGGTACATTACTCCCTTGGCTTCACAGCTTATAAGGCAGCAAGTGGGGAGGTTTTTCCTTCGACGTGGGACTCCAAAGGATGCGGTGTAAAAGGCTACAAGGCAAAAAGCCCTTGTTCCAAAGATCCGTCCATCCAAGGAACCTACACTTGATATCCAAACATGTTGTCCCTAATATAAAAAGTAAACAACAACGTATCTAAAATACTAATAAATCAAACAAAAGAAGATACAATGAAACAATCATTTTCTAAACCCAAAAATGAGAAAAGCCACAATTCAAAAAAAAAAAAAAATTGGTTAGCACTTGTCTCATAAGGCACAACATAAAAAAATAGAATTAAAGGCCCAAGTCTTCTATTTTTATATATAGTATGGAGTTTTTAACTAAAATTCAAGGTAAACCGAACAGGTTTAAGGCAACTTTGATTTTAATTCCATCCATTTTCATCTTTCCATCAATTTTCGTTTATAGATATCACCCTTAAATACCAGCTAAGAATATATTGTATAGTAGTATTGCAAATTAAAGCATGCCAATTTAGTTATTAAAAAATTACAAGTTTAAATAAATAGAAAAAAACTATAAAAAATTAAAACTAATTATAAAAAATTTAAATAAATAAATAAAAAAAAAAAAACTCTACTTCTTTCCTTATTGAATTTTGTTGACATCCAACGTGAAATCTGACAAGTGACAACCCCACATCTTCAAACAGTTTAGCGCTTAGGGGTATAGAAGCTGAGGAAATTTCACAAACATAAATTGTTCCGAGTAATTGAAATTGACAATAACCAAATAGAAAATACAAACATATCGATGGAAGAAGATCTATCATAAACTGTTGTGATCCAGATGTCATCTAAGCCTTTTCCACATCAATCATTCTTCCAATCAATTTTAAAATTTGTTGTCTGGTAGTCCACAGCTTTATAAGACTTCAACAAAGCACTCCACTTGGAATGTTTAGGATCTTCTTCCTTATCTATCTTCTCAACCTTTACCTCAAATAAGGACTCATGTTGATGTAGCCCTTCTGATTTGAATAGCTTCTTAAGTAGCTTCTCATCCAGGACCTATATAACAAGGTAAAGCAATAACACAAAATGATGTTCACAAGAACTCAGAGATTATGGTACATAATTGTGTAAAAGCATGATGTGAGAGATAGAGAGGATCAATAACATACCTCAAGAAATTTGCTGGACCTTGACAATATTGATAGAGTCTCTACAGAAAAATCAAGCAGAATTCTTTCTACCAAATCTGAAGAACTCATTGAAGATATAATAACTATTGCTGGCCTCAAGTCCTTGAGATCAATTCCCGAAGAAAGCACCCTTTCATTCAATCCATCTAGTAGAATGACTTTGCCCTAGTAGGGAAAAAAGAAATGCACCAGAATTAAAGATATACATATATTATTTATAAAAACTTAAAAAATTCAAAAGAAAAGAGAAAATATGTACCTCAGAGTGGATAACCAAGTTTAAACCTTCAGTACTATTAAACTTTCCAACAAGTTCCTTCAATTTATCAAACCATAGAGTGATACAACTTCCAAGATCCAATTCAAGCTCAACTTCTTGCAAACTTGGAGCATTGAAAGAATGGAAGAGACATTTATTCAATCTGTACTGAAGTGAAACTAAATTGGGGGTATCAACTTCCACCACCTCAAGATCTGTACACTTCTCTAATTTGAGCATCTTAAGCGTTTGTGAAGAGATTTTGATACTTGCCATCTTGCATGTTGAGATTTCCAAGACCTCAAGAGTGGGAAACTTTGAACTTAAGCTCTGAAGCAACTCAATTGTCCTGTTACTAAGCCCAACTAGTTCAAGTCTTTTCAAATTTTTACAAGCTTCCAAGTAAATATCACAATGCACATTCACTGATTGCAATCGGTAGGAATCCTTACTCCAGTAGTAAAAGGTTTGTAAACTTGGTGCTTTAATTTCAATCCTCGAAACCTTTCTTCTAGCATATACATGAAGCAAGTTAAGCCGAAGAAGATTTGACACCTTTAAATGTTTGAGACCATGACAGCATATTAGTCGAAAATCCTCAATCAAAGGGCATCTTAGTGTCAGATTCTGAATTACCTGCTCATCTAGACGAACATTATTCAAAACCAAAGTTTTCAGATGACAAAATTTGAACTCATTACAAGGCTCTAACTTGCAAAATTTTAACCGGAGCTCAGTTATTGTTTTGGCCTCAAGCACTACCTGAGGTAAACTATAATATATCGGTTTTCCAGATTCATTTCCATCACTAAAATGTATTATTGACAAGAAGAGACCCAGTGCCTTGACTTTTCTCTCAGTTGCAATGGTTAACCATTCAACAACACGAGGCAACAGCAGCTCCTTGTCATGGTAGGTTAACTGAAGAGCGAATTCCTCTACACTTGAGTCGCGGCTACGAAGGGTTTTATCTATGTAAGTCATGAAAGCATTCTTCTTCATCCTGATTCTTCTGTTTTCTTCTGGAGAGTTATCGGGGCTTTCACTGCTTCTTGCATCGAAATTCCATTCGTTAAAAACAACACAAGGGAATGAAGCCCATGCACGTTGCCAAGTCTTGGACAAAACACTAGTTCTGGCTGCAGCTTTAGTGTCATGAAGATGAGAGAGGATTTCGTGAATAATGGGTTCTGGCAAAACAGATATCCGATCATCACCTTCTTGTTTGTTTTGTTTCCTTTGTCTTTCCATATTGAAAGTTTTCTTGCTCACAAAGTAATTAACTCAGCGTTCCAGAACTTGAAAGTTGTAAATTCTTGGAGTTGGACAAACATATATATCATCCACACACACAAAAAAGAGTTATAGCTTGAGATTAGTCACCATAGTTGAAGGCATACATACCTGCTTGAGAATTGCAGAGTTCTATCTTTGAGGTTTCTTGTTTCTTTTGTGATTGTGTTTGCGGAGCTTCCTCTGTTTGTAGGCACTTAAAAAAGGCCATCTAAAGTGTTTGTCTTCGACTAGGATTTGGTTTAAAAAATAACTTTAAAGTTAGAAAATAAAAATAAATAGATAGGTTTATACGGTGGCCCGTGTCAGTGAGACACTTGTACGCTTCTGCAAATAAAACAATATAAACTCCGGTCTTCCCATGGCCTTATCAAATCTGGTTTTTCCAGAAGATTACACGGTTTTTTTTTTTTTTTTCCCCAAAATTTTTTCCTTTTTTTTGGTTAAAATTTTTTTTCCTTTACTTTTTTTTTTTTTTTTAGACACAAACACACAAAAGGGAGAGGAAAAAAATATTCTAAAGATTTTTCCTTTACTAAAATACTAAAAAAAGCAATTAATTTTTCTTTATACATCAATAATTAGTGGTGAGAAAATTTAAACTTTAAATGTCTCTCTTAAATTGTTCCAATTGAATTATAAAACTCTTGTTTCATGATAATTAAAACATACATGACACGACGAATTAAGCAATCACCCAGGCGCCTGAGCAAGGTGAGGCGCCGCAAAGGCGCCTTAAAGGCTCTAAAGCGAGGTGCTCACCTTTAGAGCCTAGGCAAGCAAGGCAACCACCTTAAGCCATGAAAAAGGCACTAAGGCGAGAGCCCTAAGTTTTTTTTTTTTTTTTTAATTGTATTTTTTTTATTTTTTATAGAAGTTTGTTGTGGAACCTATTTTTAGATTATTAATTTCAAAAGGCATGTTATAAAACCTATTGTTAGTTTAAATTAATTTACAAAATTGTTTTGTAAGACTTATTGTTATATAGAAACTTGTTGTAAAACATATTGTTAGAACTAACTAATAGAGCCTAAACCATGTTAATCCTATTTTGAAATAATTTGATAGACCTAATTTCTTCATGCTACACATTGAAAAACACTTCATTATAATAGTATAATACACTAGGTACATATGATTTAATTTATATATGTATAATAAATATATTACGAATTTGGCGCCTTACTTTACTTAGGCTAGTGCCTTTTTGTCACCTCACGCCATGGGTGATACAAGGTCCCGGCGCTTCAAAGTCGCCTTTGGCCATTGACTACCCTAGATCAAACCCAATGCACAAAGCTCTTAATTAATTAAATAGAAAAAACTATCAAAATTAAGTGAATATCAAAAGTATAAAATTTAAGTAAACTTGAAAAAATAACTATAAATTCTCTTTCTACAAATTTTCAGTTTCTTGGCATCCAAATAACTAGAAAGCTAAAAATGCCAAACAATATCACCACTAAGGTGCCGTTTGGTTCTTTGTAATGTGCTCTTGATGCGATGCGCATTACGATGGTGTGACATTAAGATTTTTAGTTTATTTTATTTTTTCTAATATTATCATAATCTAAAATTACAAAATATATCACATTACCTTAATCTAATCACCTTCCTAAAATTTGTAATGTTGTATTCATGTATTGAGATTATATTAATGTAAGATTACAATAATGTAATATTACGGTGTAATGTAATATTACGGCGAACCAAATGCTCCCTAAGCATACACAACCACTAGTACTCATTATTGGGACTTACCAACAACTCGGGCTAAAATGGGGATATACCCATTTTGCTGAAAAGTTCCAACAAAATGCTCCATGTTTGGAACTATTTAGGGGAATGTCCTTGTTTTAAAACTTGATTTTCTAAAAATCGAGTTATAGCCAAATTAAACTTAAAAAAAAAAAAAAAAAAAAAATTTGTGGAATGGAACTTGAGTTCCACTTGAATATTTTCAAAGAACTCAAGTAAAAAAAAATATATATATATATATATATATATATTTGTGGAACTCGAGTTCCTTGAAAGAAACTCTAGTTCATGGAACTTGAGTTCCACTTGAATATTTTCAAGGAACTCGAGTTCTATGAACTCAAGTTCCACACTAAAACTCAATTTTGATAAAATCGAGTTTTAAAACGTGGGCATATCTATAAATAGTTTTAGACATGGGGCATTTTGTTGGAATTTTTCGACGAAAGGGGTATTTTGTCATTTTGGCCCAACAACTCGCCATGGATCACAAGTATTAGATGGATTAGGATCTGACTGACAAACCATGTCAAGAGTGAATTCTTTGTCCCACTTGGAACAGCATGTTGCAAAGAAAGAATAAAAATCCAAGGGTTGTATGTTGCTAACATCGTCACAAAATAAAAGGGAGATGATTTTTTTTTTTTTTTCTATATTTTATTGCTAAGCTAAGATATTGAACATCAATGATGTCTCAAGAGTGGTTTACGGATTTATAATTTAGGGTTCTGTGGTTTTAAGGATTTAGGATTTAGGGGTATAAGAGGATTAGCATAAGATAGTTCTTAAAAAAGTTATTTTGACACATCAAAAAATTACTTTATCTTTTTTTTAACTAATCACTTTACAATACACTCTATATCACACAATAAAGGCTCCATAAATTCTTTTCAAGGTAGTCATTAAAATCAATTAAATTTTAAAAAATTAATAATAATAAAACTTGAATATATTAACATCACAAAATAAATACATAAAGTTTTAAAATTTTCTTTCACAAGTTTTCATGTTTTGAAATCATTGTGAGATATGATAGTTTCACACTTTCACTATCAATGTTATCAGCTATACCTTTTTCAAATGTACACAACTAAGCAATTATTAAGTTACTGATCTCTCATTTAATTACTAACATATTGCCTAAATAAGCACTAATATAAACAAAATGCATGCATTATCTTTTTAAAAAAATATATACATAAATCTAACAAATTCGGCTAAAGACTAAAGCAAGCACTAAAAGACTAGCTATTTAAAGAGTGTATATTTTTTTTATATAAAAAATAGTGATTTTAAAATATACCATTTAAAAACGCAACTTAAAAAATAACAATCAAATGTTAGATTTTAGGCTAATTTTTTTGTTTGGACAATTTTTGAGAAGTGCTATGTCCACAATATTTTTGCAACACTTTCACAATAAAGCCTAGTTGGTAAGTTTTTACTAGTTCTAATTTGAACTTACAATTGAAATTATTATTTTTTGTTTACTAGTAACAACCTGCAACTTAGGATTTGTTACGAAAATATTGCAAAAATATTGTGAACATTGCATTTCTTGCAATTTTTTTGTTCAACATTCAATGGACCAAAATTTTGGAGAGGTTGAATTTTATTTTTAATGGGCTTAATTTTTGTTAAGGGTGTTCAAGTTTTTTTTTTTTTTAGGGTGGTTAAGTCTTTTTTCTAGGGTGGTCAAAAGACCCATATTAATTTAAAACTCAAAATTTTTTAAGGTATATTAAAAAAAAAAAAAATTAGGGTGATCCTGTGACCACCCTCATTAGTACTTGGTGCCCCTGACATCACACCTTCTATATTAAGATTCCAACACATTTAAATAATCTAAAACAAACCTCATATATATTAAAAAATTAACAAAACAAATATATTTTATCATTTTGCCCCGAGAGAGAGAGAGAGAGAGAGAGAGAGAGAGAGAGAGAGAGAGAGAGAGAGAGAGAGAAAATTGAATAAAAATACCAAACTATGTTTAGCGCATATAACAGTACCATCTTATTATTAGAAGAGCATTGTATTTGGCATTTGACACATCTCATGAAGGTGATTTTTTTTTGTTTGGTGTGCTAAATGCTAAAAATTAATTTAGCATTTGGCACACCTAATGCAAATGCTCAAAGGGTTTAGTGCTTGGGGGTTGAGGGTTTTAAGGGTGTAAGGGTTAGGTGTTTAAGGGACTAAGAATTTAAGGGTTTAGGGGTTTTGAGGTTTTAGAGTTTAGGGTAAATCCTTATGATTTAGGGTCTTGGGCTTTCACTATTTTAGGATTTAGGATTATCAGGAGTTTTTAATGATAGGGGGTATAGGGGTCTAGAGGTTTAAGGTACGTTTGGTTAGAGCGGTGGAAAAGTGGAATGATAGAAAAAGGTGGGAGGATGGAAAAGTGAGAGAATATAAAAGATTTTAATTTTCCTCATTTTTATTTGGTTGGGAGTGAAAAAAGTGGAGGGATAGAAAAAGTGAGTTTGTATAAATTTATTTATGTACCCTTGTTAAAAATGATGCCCAATTAAAAAAAAAAAGTGACAAACCAAAAAAAAAAAAAACATAAAAGAAAGCAAAAGAGAAAAAAGAAGAAGAAGAAGAAGAATATGAGCATGGTACACTTAAATCAAAAGAAAAAGAAAGAAGAGGTAACTGGGGAGAAAAAAAGAAGAAGAAGAGGAGGTAATGTCCAAGAGGAAGGAAATAAAAAATTTTAGAAATTTTTTTTTTTAAAAAAAGAAGAAAGAAAGAGGTAAGAAGAGCAATGGGCAGACAAAGCCCATGTGCAAGTGCACAAGGGCATTTTTGTCCAATAAGCGCCCTCATTTTCTTCCTTCAATTTTCTTTACATTTTGGGGAAAAAACTTTTTCATGGGTTCAAGGAGAAAACACTCGGGCCCTACCATTATTTTTCTTCCTCCCCATCCAATCAAACACACTCCAAAAAAATTTTCCTTCCCATTTTCTCTCCAAAGTTTTTCATCCTCCATTTTCACCTCCAAACAAACACACCCTTAGGGTTTATAGTTATTTTGTGTTTACCAATATTACATGGAGCCAATATACAAGAGGATATATAAGGAATAGGAAGACAATTTTATGACAAAATGTCATAATATAGATTTTTCTAGTGATTGAAATTGACAATAACCAAATAGAAAATACAAAAAATTAATGCAAAAAAATCTAGCATTTATTGTTCCATTCAAGTTTAAAACTACTTGTTTGGTAGCCCATTGTTTCATATGACTTCAACAAAGCAATCCACTTGGAATATTCATAATCTTCTTCCCCATCTAAGGTATGAACCTTTACATTAGACAAAGAATCTTGTAGACGCCTTGATTTGAATAGCACATTAAGTAGCTTCTCATTTAGGACCTATAACAAGGCAAGGCAAACACAAAATGATTGTTAGGTTCTAAAGATTTAGATTTAAATATTTAGAATCATTGTTGTATTGTGTTGGCAAACCGAGAACAAAACATGTATAATCTAGGTGTTTAAGGCAATGCTTAAAAGTGTTTGTTTTAAGGTTCAAGTCCAGCTGTTTGCAGAAAAAGGGAGTGTAGTTCTGCCTTACTCGACCGATCGAGAATTAGGCTCGACCGATCGAAAATCGTAAGTCCAGTTTTTTCTATAAAATTTTAAACATGCCCAAGCCTGCGAAAACGTTTAGGGTTTCATCTAAAATTTTCCACATATAAAAGGGAAACCCTAACCACGTTTTGAAGAGGCTGGAGAAGACTTGTGTGTTACTCTTTGTGAGATTTGAGAAGTTTTGTACCTTCTAACTACACAAGAATCTACCGAAGCCAAAACTACATTCAAGCATTGGTAGAACATAGTTGCTGCATCAAGATCATTACAGAGAGTGATCTGAAACCTTTGAATGGGTTCTTAAAGTCACAAGTAAGGTGGCTTGTGTTGGTGTAAATCCAAGAAGAAAAAGAGTATGTGGATTCAGAGCTTACATGTGGTCATGTCAATAAGTTACTACTGGATGTAGCATTAGATTTAGGGTTAAATTTGTAAAAACTTTAATTCTCTTATAGTGGATTTACTTTAACTTGAGAATAGGTAGGTCAAATCCTCCCCAGGTTTTTACTTTGAAATGGTTAGTTTCATCGGTTTTCTTGGGTCATCATATCATGGTGTTTTTACTTTTCCACATCTTTGCATGATATGATTTATTTGTGTTTAACATAGATCTGAAATTTAATCTACGTAATCACTTAGTTAATATATTAGGTTAAACAATCTAGTTTGAGGGGTCTAAACGAACAAACAATGATGTTCACAAGTTTTCAGTGATTATGTACCATAATTGTGTAAAAGCATGATGTGAGAGAAAGAGAGGATCAATAACATACCTCTAGTAATTTTCTGGACCTTGACAATATTGATAGGGTCTCTAGACTCTATACACAAAAATCAAGCAGAATTTGTTCTACCAAATTAGATAAACTCATTGAAGATCGAACTATTGTTGGCCTCAATTCCTTGTGATCATTTAGTGAAGAAAGTAGACTTTCATTCAATCCAACTAGTAGAAAGCCACGCACTAGTAGGGAAAAAGGAATGCCTCAAAATTAAGGATATAGCTATATTTATAACAACTTAAAAAGTTCAAAAGAAAAGAGAAAACGTGTACCTTAGAGTGGATAACCAAGTTCAAACCTTCAAAATTATTAAACTCTTCAACAAGTTCCTTCAATTTATCAAACCGAAGAGTGAAACAATTTTGAAGAACAAATTTAAGTTCAACTTCTTGCAAACTTGGAGTATTGAAAGAACAGAAGGGAAATTTATTCATCTTGCAATGAAGTGAAACTAGGTTGTGGGTATCAACTTCAACCACACTAAGAGACCTCAAGAGTGGGAAACTTTGAACTTATATTTTGAAGCAACTCATCTGCCATGCTATCATGGACAAATAATCTTTTCAAATTTTTGCATGCTTCCAAGTAAAATCCACAATGCTCATTCTGAAACTGATTTGTCTTATTATTCCGGTACGTAGGAAAAAGTTTGCAAACTTGGTGCTTCAATTTCAATCCTTGAGACCATTATTCTAGATTCTACATAAAACAAATTAAGTCGAGGAAGATTCGAGATCTTTAAATGTTTGAATCCATGACAGTTATATAGTTGGAAATCCTCGATCAAAGGACAGCTAAGTGTCAGATTCGGAATTACCTGTTCATCTAGATAGACATCATCCAAATTCAAACTTTTCAGATGAAAAAAGTTAAACTGGTTACATGGCTCCAACTTGCAATGTGCTAACTGGAGCTCAGATACTGTTTTGGCCTCAAGCACTACCTGAGGTGAACTGCAATATATTTGTTTCTCCTACTAATATATGTTCACTAGTAAAATGCTTTATCGACAAGCAGATTCTCAGTACCTTCACATTTCTCTCAGTCACAAATTAAGGTTATCCATTTGACAAACACGAGGCAAAACAAACTCTTTGTCATGGTAGGTTAACTTGAGAGTGAATTCCTCTACCTCTAGGCTTGAGGTGTGTTCCAGGCGACTTTGAAGGCTGTTATCTCTGTAAGTCATGAAAGCATTCTTCTTCGTCCTGATTTCTTCTTTCTTTAGTGGATAATTATTGGGATGTTCAATCCTTTTTGCATTAAAATCACTTTCATCCAAGTGAATACAAGGGAATGAAGCCAATGCACGTTGCCAAGTTTTTGATAGAAACCTAGTTTTGCCTGCATCTTTAGTCTCGAGGACAGAGAGTATTTTGTGAAATAATGGGTTCAGGCAAATAATATTTTTGATCACCTTCTATTTGGTTTTGTTTCCTTTGTAGTTCCATTCTCCCTTTACAGGCTTTCTGCTCACATATAAAACTTGGGTCCTAAGAACCTGCAAGTAAGTTAGACATACATATATACCATCCAAGAAAATCTCTCTCTCTCTCTCTCTCCACACACACACACACACACATATATAAAGACTAATCTGGACAATAAAAGGCTACTCATGTGAATTCTAAGCAACATTGAATAATTAAAAACCCATAAAAAGATTAGCATAACCATTATATTCTGTTAATTTGTTAGGCTTGTTGTACAAATTATATTGGTTTTTTTGTTAAACTCATAAAATGATTACTCTATATAATAATTTAAAGCCATATTGTAACTATTTGTGCTTTTAAACCTTAAATTTTAACTTGAAAATTATATCAAATTATGGATTTTATTATATAATTATTTCTTGATATGATTACTTATACACATTTTTATGAAAGATAATAAGTTACAATGTACCCTCCAAGCCGTACATACAACTTTCATCGAATACAGCTTTTTGCAGACCTGTGTTTTTGGTAAACAGTCGCCGGGCTTGGTCACTGTGACCCCCTTTGTGAGGAGGCACACTCCTTCTCTTGAAGTTATGGGGCAGACTGTTAGCTAGTGTGTATCGCCTTACAAGAATAACTTATGGTATAGATCAACCAAAAGAGGTATGTATAAAAGTATTTGCCCAAGGATTTGAGTTTGGACAATGGATTGATCCACTTACTTCTATTATTTCAATCTTAGTTATACTACTGTTGGAATTCTCATTCTTAAAATGTTAGAATTTATATTTTGTATAAAAACAAAATTAAAAAAAAAAAATTTGGAGTGTTAAATATAGATTATACAATAAATGAAAAAAAATTATTTTAAATATCGAATTATATGTAAAAGAAAAAAAATGTTATTTTTTTGTGTTAGGATAAATGAATGATGATGAATTTTACCAATGAAATGATTATAATAAAGATAATGTACCATAAGGGTAAGATTTATAGGCAATTAAGTTATATCCACTATCTAATGACTTTTTTTTTTTTTAATTGAGAAGTGATGATGCAAAAAACTTTCACTTGTCCAAATGCGGATTGAAGTGACTACATAATGTGTTCGATTTGGAGAGCCTTTGATACTTAAGTAAGCAACTATTGTCTTTTT
Organism: Quercus suber; assembly: GCF_002906115.3. Classification (NCBI taxonomy): domain Eukaryota; kingdom Viridiplantae; phylum Streptophyta; class Magnoliopsida; order Fagales; family Fagaceae; genus Quercus; species Quercus suber. Next base: position 1,251,212 of record NW_027069547.1, read on the forward strand.
ATGAAAATAGAATTTTTAGGGTTTGTTCTCATTCATAAATTGTAATTCTAATTCCCCGTATAGATAGGGTTGATATTGTAGCCGTTATGCTCATAAATGTCCCAATTTTCCATAATTATCGGGGATTATTATTCAAAATATAACAGTCGTTGGCTTAATGAGAGTTATGGTCGTTAAGTGCGGTCATCATCTAAGGCTCTTAATGACTTTTTTGGGGTTGTTTTGTGGGCTATAAATTTCTCTTTTTAAAATTTGAGAGTGTTCAGATGGGATCAACATCAGCAACGAGAACATGTGGTAGGAGAGAGAGAGAGAGAGAGAGCAAACACTACAAAACACGCAGGTTATAACCGTACTTTTTTAGCCACGTTTACCAAAATGCGGCTATAGGTTGGCTATAGCCATGTTTTTAGCAAACGCAGCTTAAACTATTGGCCTATAATTTAAGCTATTGACTATAGTCACATTTTTAGGAGCTATAGCTGCATTTTAAAAACACAGTTATACCCTGCGTTTTTTGTAGTGCCTAGTTGACTAAAAGTTTAGTACACAATTTAAATCAGTAGATATAATGTGAGTACCATATTTGTCATCCCAGCACGTTGTAGTATTATACTACTGATTCTGTATAAATGCTAAGTATACCTGCAACAAGTCAACAAGTCACCGAATTTGGACAACCGCATATAGCCTTTATTACATAAAAATTGTGGTGCACTGAGGAATAAGGATAATAATGCAAAAATATTGATCAACAAGTCACCGAAAAATAAAATCAAAAAATAGAAAAGCCAGCAAGTAAAGTCTTGAAGAACCACTTGGAAAGACAATTTGCTTTTATAGAAGACTTTTTGCAAAATCGAATAATTTGTGAACAAAAAGAGAATCAGTTATTATATTAAGAAATTTTTAATATCACTTTAATGAAAAAAAAAAAAAAAACTATAAAACAAGTTAGTTATTTTTTTTTTCTCGTAAAAAGCTTTTAAAAATAGTTTCTAAACCAATGTATTTAAAGCATCTATTAACTCTCTTATAATATTTTATCATAGGGTAGTACCTAAAAGTTTAAGCGCCCAATTACCTGAAAATGGCGGTACCCACAGGAAAATAATGCGCAAAACAAAGTCCACAATTAATCAAGAATATGATACAAAATGAAAAATCATTACACGGTTACGTGTAAGACGGTAGGTAAGATTAATTATCTTAAAAAAATTTCATGTGCTTTGCATTTGGTAGGTTGCCTTTCACTTTGTGAAAGAAAACTAATAACGTGGAGATGGAGGAGTTCGAAATAAGGAAGAAGACTTGCTTTTGTTGACTCCTCTTCCTTTCAACATGTGTAAACTATAAGATAGCTTTCTTTTGCTTTTTAGGTTATAGACCTTTTAATGCTTTTTAGTGTAGCGTATGTTGATTTCAATGCAGAGAAATGCTATATGCTACATATTTATAATATTTTTACAATAAATTTTAAATAACAAATTTTAATTGGCTGTTGTTAGTGAGCAAAAAAATCATTTTAATGATGAATTCAAATTAAAACCAATAACAATTTACTATGATTTGTTGTAAAAGTGTTATTTATTATGATTTTTTGTGCAAGTGTTGTAAAAATATTGTGAACATAACGCTTTTATTCTATACAACAAAACTGGTGCCACCAGTCAATCCAGCGGGCCTCGATTTACAAAACCTGAAAATTTCAGGCCCAAATGATCAGCCACGCGCCACCACAATCTCTCAATGAACTGCGGCCTAGTCCTTCAAATTTGTGCAAATCTGCCCGTAATTTTAGAAAACTGACAATTCCATGGTCTTCTACGGCCTTAGATGGACAAAACCCAAAAATTTCGTTATCAAAAGAGCTCCCACGAGGCTCATATGAAATGCATCAGGGTATCCAAGAAGGGTAGCATCCAATAAGAACGAGTGTGAGATAGCAAGAAACAAGTGCGAGGAAATAAGAAAACAAAAGGTGAAATAGTGAAGAGTGTGTTATACGTATTAGGCTAAAATACAAAATGCACCATTTAAGTTTGACTGAAATTCAATTCAAACTTCTAATTTTATTCTCGTTTAATTCAGTTTTCTAAATTTCAAATTTATTCAATTTAGACATTTCATCCAATTTCCTTAAAAATTTGTCATTAAAACAATATTTTTCCCGCATGAAAAAAAAAAATCTATAAAATTATATATATATATATATACACTTTTTATATGAGAATTTGTTTCTCAAAAAATCTTTTTTAATTAGTTAATTGCGTTAATGGCAATTGTTTAACTTAATTGGACAAAAGACATTAATTAAATAAATTTGAAACATAGAAAACTCAATTAAACCAAAGCAAAGTTAGATGACTGAATTTCTATCAAATTTAGAGAATGCATTTTACATTTTAGCATAAGAATTAATAAAGCTTCTTTTCTTTTAACTGATAACCCTTTGAATATTATACTTGAGTGTGAGTAGATTCATTTCAAAGTATGAGATACTTTTATTTTGGGGGTTAAATTTATTAAATTGGAAAAACTTTGGCACCGAAAAAATCTCAATACAATAAACCTTCATAAATGGTTTCCAAATTTGGCTGATGAGTATATTTTAATTAGGAAAATTATTGAATACTCTGAGAGTACTATAAATGCGTATTCCTTTCTTTCACATGAATTGTGAGTTTGGCCATAAATTTAATAAGTGGGACTCACAGTTATGTAAGAGTGGGGAATACGCATTTATGGTACTTTGAGAGTACTCAATAATTACCCTCTCTCAATTGCTAGAAATTAGGAAATCATTCTAAATTACTCTCTCTAATGAGTAATGAGTATCCAATGCCTAAATTACTATTTATATCCACTAGTAGAATATTGGGTAAAGGTATCAACCTTGAAATAGAATCAGCCAGCAATCATGTCATTTAATGCGGAATTTAAATGAAAATTCACTTTTGTGCAAACCAATTTTGCATAAACAGTATTTCATAGATTAGATTTTGCTTTTGTACAATACAATAAAAACGAAAAAAATTATCAGAAGTGTGGAAGATTAGTCCAAAGCCATATACATTACAACATGCTCATGGGAAAAAGCCTTCTTCAAACAATTATCAAAAACTTTGCAGAAAAGTAGAGATGGGAGTCGGGAGAGTGCCATTGCAAAACACGTCACAGACAACAAGAAAACAAAAGTAATCAAAGTGTCAAAGTCTTAAGAACTTTCATACAGAATAAAGAACCATCATTTCGCAGCTACGTGAAAGATGATTTGGTTACTTAAGTCAACAAGTCAAAGTATTCATAAAAGATATGATTTGTTTTTGGAAGAATGCTAGACAGTGTTTGATTGGAATAAGCTTATAAACTTAGTTTTTAACTTTTAGTTTGTATATACAACTTTAAAAATCTCACTTTTTCTTTTATTTTTTTACTTTTTCAAAAATTTTCAAGTTACAAGCATATTTTAACAAATTTCAGTAAAAAATTTTCAACAAAAAACTATTGATGATATTCTCAAAACAACACAAATATTATCAGGAGTTAGAAGCCTCCAATTGCACCACCACTACCTGAAAGAGGCAACAAGTCAACAAGTCACCGAATTTGGACAGATGCATATAACCTTTATTACATAAAAATTGTGGTGCACCGGGGAATAAGGATAACAATGCAAAGATATTGATCAGCATGTCACCGAAGAATAAAATAAAAAATAAAAAAGCCAGTAAGTTTAGTCTTGAAGAAGCACTCGGGAAAGACAATTTGCTTTTATGGAAGACTTTCCGCATAATCGAATAATTTGGGGGCAAAAAGAGAATCAATTTTTTTTTTTTTTTTTTTTTTTTTTACAAGATAAAATTACTACTCTAGTCTAATCTAAGTATTTATGTGTGTGAAACTTTCTCCTGGAGACTTGAACCCTGACCCTTACTCCTCACACCCCTCAAGCACTTATACTTGTGGAGTGATCATCGCACCAAGAATGTGCGGTGGTAGAATCAGCTATTATATTAAGAAAGTTTTAATACCACTTTAATGAAAAATATAAAAACTATAAAAAGAGTTAATTACTTTTTTTCTTTTCTAATAAAAAGCTTCTAAAAATAGTTACTAAACCATTTAGATCTTCTAAATTTCCTAGGGTACTCTACCAATAGATTTTCTTAAATCTTAATCATTCTTTAATGATTTAATGATCTGGATTCTAACATGTCAGCATTCCACTAACAATAATCTTAATTGTTTTGTTTATAATATTATTTTAAGAATATTGTTAGTAGAATGCTAACATGATAGAATCTAGACCTGATGATGCCGAAAATATCACCAGTGAGTTGCACAATACTTGTACGCTCGAAACGACACCTGCACAACAAAAAGGAGAAAACCTAACAGAGAGCACCGGTGTGGTGCCGACCAAGTATCCTCCGAAGGTCAAGTTAGAACTTCTTTCAACTCTAGAGTGCTAGAGAGGGGTGAATTATGCGTACCTCGATTTGTGAGGGTATTGGGGCTTTTATAGTAGTAGAGAGTGGATCTCTCTTTCTTGGAGTAGAAGTATTTTCCTTATAGGAATCCTTATGAGCGTTCAATGTGGAATCCTTTCCTTATAGGACTCTAATATTGAACGTGGAATACAAGTCATCTCTTTATTATTTATGTGTGGTGGCCAAGTAATGGTTTTCTTATGCCCGTTGGCTACAAGACCGTCAGTTTGTCCTATTCCCTTTAATCAGGAGGGGTCATCAGCCTTATAAAGGAATCAGCCCTTCAGGGTTCTTCGCGGACCTCCTACCACGTCAACCTGTCGTGGTCCGTCAACTTCAGGGCCTTTAGCCTCCCTTATAACCTAGCCCGTCAGCATGAGTTGTAGGCTCCATGCTGAGTGGAGCCTGACGGGTTAAGCATGGGGTGCCTTGTGAGTCGTAATTTTGCCTTATCAATTGCCCCCTACTCCATATCTCCGTCAATTTTAACTGACGGGTTATGGAGTATTCTTTCGTCATTATCTGTTATTTTGGCCAGGAGAGAGAAAATATTTCAAAGGTGACACCTCGAGTAGCCAATATTAAATGTTCGGACATGTGGCGCGCTTGGGTTGGCTCCGCTTCTGGACGAGGGCGTCGCTTCGTCTTCCGTGCGTTTTCCCTTTTATATATAGGATCCACCTCTCCTCATTTTTCTTATTTCACATTTACTGACTCCTGGAGAGTAAATCCGTCGCCCAACTTCCGTCAATCCTGTTGCTTACGTTTCTACCGTCACTTCTTCAACCGTCACCTTTTTTGAGAAACTTGTAAGTTCCTTTTCTTTCTTTGTACATATTTTATTTCAATTGATTTCTTTCAAGTGAGGTCGTCATCCTAGGTGCTTAGATTAAACCCGTCACTTGTAGGTAGTCAGATGTCGAGTGACCGGTCGTCGGTCCGCGATGGAGCGGGTTATGACGAGGTATTTGGTTCAAGTAGTGAGTCCAAGAGCTTTTCCTTGTCATCAGAGAGGAAGACTTCAGCCCAAACTCCTAACGAGGAGGTAGAAAGTCATGGAGACGGAGGTCAGGAGGCAGTTGTAGGTGAGGAAAGTGAAGTTGAGGTAGGAGAGAGAGGAAGTGACGGAGATGAAGGCGACGAGGGTCTTGTGAAGGGACTTCTGGAAGTCCTGGAGGTAACCGTCTCTTCATCCTTCCCAAGGAGTGGGCCGTAAATAAGTTTCTTCCAAAAATGACTGACAAAATTTTTAAAGAGTTACGCGTCCGCTTCCAAATTCCTGACCATATTCTCATCCGTCTACCTAGGGATGGTGAGAAATGTTATACGGCAAGAACTGCAGGCGTCGGTATGTACAATGCCATGTTTGCTGCGGGGCTCAGACTGCCCCTAACGGCCTTACACCGTCAGCTGGCTGACTTTCTTGGTTTGTCTATTAGTCAAATTGCTCTAAACTCAAGGAGGATCTTTATAGGTACTGAGATATTGTGGGGTCGTCTAAGTGGAGGGCACCGTCAGCTTTCCTTGGATGAATTCTTTTATTGCTATAGGCCCCGGCACCTTTCTTCTTCCAAGGGGATGTACCACTTTGCCGTCAGGGAGAAGGATTTGAGATTGGTGTTTGAGATGCCAGATTCTAATAGGGCCTGGAAGAGTAGGTTCTTTTTTGTTGAAAGGACGGACTAGGTATGCTGTCAAGAAGAATGGGTGACGATACCTCACGATTATTTTGATAACACTTGGGCGTTTGTCAGGGAGTCAGGTTTTAGCCGTCAGCTTTTGTCCCTGTCAATTTTCACGTGTAATAATTTATCTGTTTTTGAATGGTTTTAATGTTGTCAACTTGTTTTTTTTTTTCAGCCCACACTCGCCCCCTAATAATCGATGAGTAGGAAGATTTCATTAGCCGAGTTTTAGAGATTCCTTTAGAAGAATGATCGTGTCGAGATTTAATTACTCTTGACACTCTTCACGTATACTGCGGGGGCCTTATACCGACGCCTGAGGGTCGCAAGCTAGAAGAATTTTCCCATCATCGTGAGTGGCTCGATCTTATGGTCCCGTCATTTTCAGCTTTTTTGTTGTCAATTCCCCTTATGTGTTTCTTTCGTAGAGATGGATGTAACCAAGCAACGGATAAGGGCTGTCGTTGCCCGTTAGAAGGAGGAAAAGAAGGCAAAGGGAGAGATGACATCTACGTTTGCCCCCCAGACCGTCACTAAGGGTTCTTTAAAAAGGAAACCCGACGGGAATGTCAACTGTCCCCTTAAAAGGGCAGTCGTCACTTCTGGGAATGAGCTCCCCGAGAAGTCAACCCCCAAGTCAGGTCATGGGGCAGGGAAGGGCATGATGACTTCTTCTAGTCCCGTCCTGAAGGGGCCCCGTTGCCTATTGACGCACAAGGACTTTGCCGTTGAAGCAGTAGAATCGCTTATAAAACCGACGGACATAGATCCTTGTGCTCTGTTAGGGGCGGAGAAGTTGGGGGCATCAGCTTTGTTTGATCTCTCACGGGTAACCCATCTTTCTTAACTGACTTTTCCCTCATCTCTTTCCTGTTTAATGACTGACGGTTGTATTTTTTCCAGGCCTTGGTTCACGTAAAGGCGCTTCAGGACCGGTGTGTAGTCAAGGAGGGTGTCGTCACTTGTGTCAATAAACACAATGCTAATATGCAAGATCAACAGGCTCAGTACAAGGAGGCCATGTGTTTTCTTAATGTCGAGATGAAAGAAGTAAAGCAGAAGCTGGAAGAGGTTGGTCGTCAGAAGGACGAGTTAGAGAAAGAGCGGACGATTCTTCGTGATCAGGTGGAGACAGTAGGGGCTGACGCGGTCAAGAATTTCAAGGCATCAGACTCTTTCATTGATTCCTGTGGTGGATACTATGGTACGGGATTCGATGACTGCCTTAAACAAGTAGCGTCAGCTTTCCCTGAGCTGGACCTATCTGGGATCACCCTGGATGACGCCCCGCCAATGACGCCTGCTAATGATGCCGTCACTGTTGGTGGTGACGACCCAGAAGATTCCCCTCCACATGGAGATAGTGGAGTTGTTTTGGCCCATCCTGCCACGAATCCTCCCGTCAACCCCTCAGTGAAGGCCCTTGTCGTAGAAGACCCTCTTGTATCTGAGAAGTAAAGAGGTTTCAAGTGACGCTCTTCCTTCCCAACTGTAGTTTTTTTTTTCTTCTTGTAACCGTTGTATTTTGTTTTAAACAATGTTTTTAAGTGCCCCCCTTGGTCTTTTGGGCTTCCATTTGAGATTAATTTACTTTTGCTTATGATACTTAGCACCCGTTGTTTTTGAGTGTGTATGTATGGCTATTTGCTCTAGTGTTTCTTTTTCTTGTTTGGTAAACTGAATTTATCTACAGGCTGAGGTCGTCAACCTTGGCGTAATTTAATGTGTTTACGACTCCATCAGTTTAATAAAGCCATCACCTTCTTGCTATTGGATTTTCAGTTGTTCCTTTATTTTTGAAGTTTGTTCAATGTTGGGCTTGTCCAGTTGTAGGTTACGATCTGAAGGAACAGAATCATGATTATGGACCCGTTTAGTTTAATGGCGCCGCCAGCTTTATTAAACCGTTAGTTTTGAGTTTACTTTGACCTTCGTCGGTTTATTTGAGTCTTTTATTTGAACCGTCAGCTTAATAGCTGAGTTTATTGTGGACTTAGCCACTTCGCCAGTCTTTTATTTAGACCGTCAGCTTAATAGCTGAGTTTATTGTGGACTTGGCCACTTCGTTAGTCTTTTATTTAGACCGTCAGCTTAGTGGCCGAGTTTATTGTGGACTTTGCCATTTTTCTTTGTGGTTTCAAGGTCATCCACATTTTGTGAATTTGAACTTGTAAGTAGAAACTTCAGTAGTTCTGAATAAACTCCTCTTATTGTCATGCATCTATATAAGAAGTAGTTCAAAAACAAAATCTACCCATTTGAGCTTATTGTAGCAAAAACTAAAGTAGGGAAAAAAAACTGCCCTTTGGGCTTATTGTAGCAAATACTTAAAAGTAAATAATAAATCTGAGTGAACTGAAAAAGGGGGGTGTTGTCCTTCACGTCGTTGTCTCTACTGGTAGTACTTTCGCAAGTGTTCAACATTCCAAGGATGTGGTAACTTCCGTCCGTCTAATGTCTCCAGATGGTAGGTGCCTTTCCTTTGCCATGCCGTGACTTGGTAAGGTCCTTCCCAATTTGGGCCGAGTTTTGCTTGGGTCGGGTCTCTTGCTGCGCCCATGACTTTCCTTAGAACGAGGTCTCCAACCTGGAAGTCTCTGTGTCTGACCCGGGAGTTGTAGTGCTTGATTATGCGGTCCTGGTACCGTGCGAGCCTTTGTTCTGTCGCCGTCCTGATTTCGTCCATCAGATCAAGTTGCAAACGTATGGCCTCGTCATTTTTCCTTTCCTTATGGTTATGCACCCTGTAGCTTGTGAGGCCGACTTTGGCTGGGATGACTGCTTCGTTTCCGTATGTTAGTCGGAATGGTGTCTCTCCTGTTGGTGTCCTTGCCGTAGTCCTGTAGGCCCATAGTATGCTTGGCAACTCTTCGGCCCATATACCCTTTGCCCCCGCGAGCCAAGTCTTGATAATCTTCAGCAAGGATCGGTTCGTGACTTCGACCTGTCCGTTGGCTTGAGGGTGGGCGGGGGAGGAGTAGTGGTTCCGCATCCCTAATTGCGAGCAGAAGTCTCGGAAGGAGTCGTTGTCAAATTTCTTCCCGTTGTCCGAGACTAAGACTCTAGGGATGCCAAATCTGCATATGATACATCGCCAGACGAAACTTCGTACGTTCTTCTCCGTAATGGTGGCCAAGGCTTTAGCTTCCAGAGAGTGGACCTCTCTTTCTTGAAGTAGAAGTCTTTTCCTTATAGGAATCCTTATGAGCGTTGAATGCGGAATCCTTTCCTTATAGGACTCTAATATTGAACGTGGAATACAAGTCGTCTCTTTATTATTTATGCGTGGTGGTCAAGTCATGGTTTTCTTATGCCTGTCGGCTACAAGACCGTCAGTTTGTCCTATTCTCTTTAATCAGGAGGGGTCGTCAGCCTTATAAGGGAATCAGCCCTTCAGGGTTCTTTGCGGATCTCCTACCACGTTAGCCTGTTGTGGTCCATCAGCTTCAGGGCCTTCAGCCTCCCTTATAACCTAACCCATCAGCATGAGCTGTAGGCTCCATGCTGAGTGGAGCCTGACGGGTTAAGCATGGGGTGCCTTGTGAGTCATAATTTTGCCTTATCAAGACCCTTAAATCATAAAAGAATATTCATAATTTAATGAAATCTATTAGTAGAATCCCTTAGAAAATTTAGAAGTTCTAGATCCATTCTAATGTATTTAGAGCATCGGTTAACTTTATCTTATAATATTATATTATTAGGTAGTACCCAAAAGTTTAAGCGCCCAACCACCTGAAAATGGCAGTACCCGCAGGAAAATAATTCTTAAAACAAAGTCAACAAATCAAGAATATAATACAAAATGAAAAATCATTACACGGTTACGTGTAAGACGGTATCTAAGATTATTCACCCACTCAATTGTGATTATCTTAAAAGAAAACTAATAACGTGGAGATGGGGTTCCAAAGGAAGAAGACTTGCTTTAATTTGTTGACTCGTGTTCCTTTCTACATTTGCAAACTATAGGATAGCTTTCTTTTGCTTTTTTAGGTTATAGACTTTTTAATGATTTCATGTGCTTTGCATTTGGTACGTGGTCTTTCACACTGTGAAAGAAAACTAATAACGTGGAGATGGGGTTCCAAAGGAAGAAGACTTGCTTTTGTTGACTGCTCTTCCTTTCAACAGTTGCAAACTATAGGATAGCTTTCTTTTGCTTTTTAGGTTATAGACATTTTATTGATTTTATGTGCTTTGCATTTGGTAGGTGGTCCTTCACATTGTGAAAGAAAACTAATAACGTGGAGATGGGGTTCCAAAGGAAGAAGACCTACTTTTGTTGACTCCTCTTCCTTTCAACATTTGCAAACTATAGGATAGCTTTATTTTGCTTTTTAGGTTATAGACTTTTTAATGCTTTTTAGCGTAGTGTATGTTGTTTTCTATGTAGAAAAATGTTATATGCTATATATTTATAATATTTTTACAACACTTTTATAATAAATTTTAGATAGTAAATTTTAATTGGCTATTGTTAGTAAGCAAAAATATCATTTGAATGATAAATTCAAATTAAAATAAATAACAACTTATTATAATTTGTTGTAAAAATTATTATAAAAATATTATAAACATAACGTTTCTATTCTATAAAGGGGGCTCATAAAAAAAAAAAAAAAAGGGGCTCATATGAAATGCATCACGGTATCCAAGAAGGGTAGCATCCAATAAGAATGAGTGTGAGATAGCAAGAATCAAGTGAGGAAATAAGAAAACAAAAGGTTAAATAGTGAAGAGTGTGTTATAAGTGTTAGGCTAAAATACAAAATGCACCCTCTAAGTTTGACTGAAATTCAATTCAAACTTCTAATTTTATTTTCGTTTAATTCAGTTCTCTAAATTTCAAATTTATTCAATGTAGACATTTCATCCAATTTTCTTAAAAATTTGTCATTAAAACAATATTTTTCCCACATAAAAAAAAATCTATAAAATTATATATATATATATATATTATAGACATTGACGTGAGAATTTGTCTTTCAAAAATTCTTTTTTCTTTAGTTGCCTTAATGGCAATGTTTTAACAAAATTGGATAAAAGGCATGAATTGAATAAATTTGAAACATAGAAAACTCAATTAAACCAAAGTAAAGTTAGATAACCTAACTGAATTTCTGTCAAATTTAGAGAATGCATTTTACATTTTAGCATAAGTATTAATAAAGCTTCTTTTCTTTTAACTGATAACCCTTTGAATTTTGTACTTGAGTGTGACTAGATTTATTTCAAAGTATGTGATACTTTTATTTTGGGGGTTAAATTTATTAAATTGGAGAAACTTTGGCACCGAAAAAATCTCAACGCAATAAACCTTCATAAATGGTCTCCAAATTTGGCTGATGAGTATATTTTAATTAATTGCTGGAAATTAGAAAATCATGAGTACAAAATTACTACATCCACCAGTAGAATATTGGGTAGAAGTATTAACTTTGAAATAGAATCAGCTAGCACTCATGTCATTTAATGCTGAATTTAAATGAAAATTTACTTTTACGCAACCAAATTTTGCATAAAGAAGTATTTCATAGAGTAGATTTTACTTTTTTACAATACAATAAAAACGAAAAAAAGGATCAAAGTGCAGAAGATTAGACCAAAGCCATATACAATACAACATGCACATGGGAAAAAGCCCTTCTTCAAATAATTATAAAAAACTTTGCAGAAAAACAAAGATACAAGAGTACCATTGCAAAACACGTCACAGACAACAAAAAACCAAAAGCAATCAGAGTCTTAAAGTCTTGAAAACTTTGATACAGAATAAAGAACAATCATTTCGCAGCTACGTGAAACACGATTTGGTAGCTAAGTCAACAAGTCAAAGTATTCGTAAAAGATACGATTTGTTTTTTGGAAGAATCGCTATGTAGTGTTTGATTGGCATCGACTTATAAACTTAGCTTTAATTTTTAGTTTATATAGGCTTAGTTTTTAATTTTTAGTTTTTACGTACGACTTTTAAAATCTCTTCTTTTCTTTTTTTTTTTCTTTTTTTTTTAATTTTCTCACTTTTTCAAATTTTTCTAGTTACAAGTATATTTTAACAACTTTCAACAAAAAAATTTCAACAAAAAACTAGATAAGATATTCTCAAAACAACACAAATATTATCAGGAGCTAGGAGTCTCCGATTGCATCACCACTACCTGAAAGTAGGGTTGAGGAATTTTGTCCCGTTTAATAAATATGTCAGACTAATTTTGACATATATAATCGGATACTCATGAGTTGATACGATACAAACCTGACACACGAATCCAAATTGCCACCTCTCCCTGAAAAGGCAAGTCAACAAGTCACCGAATTTGGACAACTGCATATAGCCTTTATTACAAAAAAACTGTAGTGCGCTGAGGATAACAATGCAAAAAAATTGATCAACAAGTCACCGAAAAATAAAATAAAAAATAAAAAAGCCAACAAGTAAAAAGTCTTGAAGAACCACTCTGGAAAGACAATTTGCTTTTATGGAAGACTTTCTGCAAAATCGAAAAATTTGTGGGCAAGAAGAGAATCAACTATTATATTAAGAAAGTTTTAATATCTGAGAAATATAAAAAACTGTAGAAAAATGTTAGTTACCTTTTTTTTTTTCTCATAAAAAGCTTTTAAAAAAAGATCATAAACCAACATATTTAGAGCATCTGTTAACTTTCTCTTATAATATTATACCATTGGATAGTACCTAAAAGTTTAAGTGCCCAACTACCTGAAAATGGCGGTACCTAAAGGAAAATAATGCCCAAAACAAAGTCAACAAATCAAGAATATGATACAAAATGGAAAACATTACCCGGTTACGTGTAAGACGGTATGTAGGATTAATCACCCACTCAATTGTGATTAATCTTAAATATTGGTAGGTTGTCTTTCACATTGTGAAAGAAAACTAATAACATGTAGATGGAGACTAGAGTTCCAAAGGAAGAAGAGCTGCTTTTGTTGACTCCTCTTCCTTTCAACATTTGCAAACTATAAGATAGCTTTCTTTTTCTTTTTAGGTTATAAACTTTTTATTTTTTTAATGCTTTTTAGCGTAGTGTATGTTGTTTTCTATATGGAGATCAAATGCTATATGCTATATATTCAATTAATTTTTACAACATTTTCACAATAAATTTTAAATGACAAGTTTTAATTAGCAGTTGGTGAGCAAAAAAATCATTTTAATGATAAATTAAAATTAAAATCAATAACAACTTACTATGATTTATTATGAAAATGTTGTAAAAATATTATGAGCATAACGCTTCTATTCTATACAAAGGGGTTCATATGTAATGCATCACGGTATCCAAGAAGAGTAGCATCCAATAATAATGAGTGTGAGATAGCAAGAATTGAGTTTGGAGGAAATAAGAAAACAAAAGATGAAATATTGAAAAGTGTGTTATAAGTATTACGCTAAAATACAAAATGCACTCTTTAAGTTTGACTGAAATTCAATTAAGTCTTCAGTCTTCTAATTTTATTTTTATTTAATTGAATTTTCTAAATTTTAAATTCATTCAATTTAGACATTTCATCCAATTTCCTTAAAAATTTGTCATTAAAAAAATATTTTTCCCACATGAAAAAAATCTATAAAATTATATATATATATATATATATATATGATTATGTGTGTGTTAATTTAGACATTTCATCCAATTTCCTTAAAAATTTGTCATTAAAAAAATATTTTTCCCACATGAAAAAAATCTATAAAATTATATATATATATATATATATATATGATTATGTGTGTGTGTGTGTATTTTATATACTTATTGTGTGAGAATTTGTTTTTCAAAATATCTTTTTTCATTAGTTAATAGACTTAATGGCAATTTTTTAACATAATTGGAAAAAGGGCATGAATTGAATAAATTTGAAATATAGAAAACACAATTAAATCAAAGTAAAGTTTGAGGACTTGAATGAATTTATGTCAAATTTAGAGAATGCATAACCCTTTGAATATTGTACTTGAGTGTGACTAGATTTATTTCAAAGTATGCGATACTTTTATTTTTTGGTGTTAAATTTATTAAATTGGAAAAACTTTGGCACCGAAAAAATCTCAACACAATAAACCTTCATAAATGGTCTCCAAATTTGGCTAATGAGTTTATCTCAATTGCTGGAAATTAGGAAATCATGAGTACAAAAATTACTACATTACTCTCTTTAATGAGTAACGAGTATCCAATGCCTAAATTACTATTTATATCCACTAGTAGAATATTGAGTAAATGTATCAATCTTGAAATAGAATCAGCCAGCAATCATGTCATTTAATGCCGAATTTAAATGAAAATTTACTTTTGTGCAAACAAAAGCATAAACAGTATTTCATAGATTAGATTTTACTTGTGTACAATACAATAAAAACCAAAAAAAAGGTTCAAAGTGCGGAAGATTAGACCACAGCAATATACAATTCAACATGCTCGTGGGAAAAGGCCCTTCTTCAAACAATTATCAAAAACTTTGCAGAAAAACAGAGATACGAAAGTGCCATTGCAAAACACATCACAGTCAACAAAAAAGTAAAAGTAATCAGTGTGTCAAAGTCTTAAAAACTTTGATACAGGATAAAGAACAATCATTTCGCAACTACGTAAAACACGGTTTGGTGGCTTAAGTCAACAAGTCAAAGTATTCATAAGAAATATGATTTAGTTTTTTTGGAAGAATCGCTATATAGTGTTTGATTGGCATCAGATTATAAATTTAGTTTTTTACTTTTAATTTTTATCTACAACTTTTAAAACCTCACTTTTTTCACATTTTTGCAAGTTATAAGAATACTTTAATAACTTTCAGCAAAAAAAATTTCAAAAAAAAAAAAAAAAAAGATAAGATATTCTCAAAACAATACAAATATTATCAGTAGCTTGTTGTCTCCGATTGCATCACCACTACTCACACTCAGCTTTTCTTCCTCCAAACTTTCCTGTTGAACCTGAATCCCTTCCTTTGTTATTGCCTTGTCATGGGTGCCTCTTTTGTTGCTCATGTGCTTTTTTTACTATGGTTCTTTGCTACAACCTTCAGCTTCTTCCTCAAAG
Source organism: Quercus suber (assembly GCF_002906115.3). Lineage (NCBI taxonomy): Eukaryota > Viridiplantae > Streptophyta > Magnoliopsida > Fagales > Fagaceae > Quercus > Quercus suber. Next base: position 1,266,458 of record NW_027069547.1, read on the forward strand.
CAGAGTCAAATGTCTCTTGCAATGAAAAAGACAAACAAGCACTTCTAAACTTCAAACAATGTCTCAGTGATCCGCAAATGCTCTCATCCTGGTCTGACCAAGAAGATTGCTCTAAATGGGGCGGAGTTGTCTATGACAACAAAACTGGCCGAGTCACTGAGCTCCACCTCAATGAACATATAGGCCAAGTCACTGGTCTCAGTGAGATTAGAGGTTCGTTGCTCCAATTAGAACATTTGAATTACTTGGATTTGAGTCGCAATGACTTTAATTGTACTCCTATCCCAACTTTTCTTGGTTCAATGGCTAGTCTGACACATCTTGACCTCAGTTATTCTAACTTCTCTGGACACATTCCTCATCAGCTTGGAAACCTTTCAAACCTTCGTTATCTGGATCTTGAAGGTAATTATTATCTATATGCAGATAACTTTCATTGGATGTCTAATCTCTCTTCCATTCAATACCTTGACTTCAGCCGTTCCAAACATCAATCAGAAGTTGGTTGGCTTCATATAATGAGTACGTTCCCATCTCTTTCGACGCTAATTGCGTATGAATGTGAACTTGTTAATCTGAATCCATTTCTTGGATTTGTCAATTTCACATCTCTTCAACACCTTGATCTTACCGATAATCTTTTCAATCATGAGATACCTAATTGGTTCTCTAATCTCACTACAAGCCTCTTGTATCTTGACCTGAGCCGCAATTTTCTAAGAGGCGAGATACCACCGAGCATTTTCAATTCACTGAAATTAAAATCTTTAGACTTGCATTCCAATAAGCTAATTGGAAAAATTCCAGAGTCGTTGGGCCAGCTTAAACACCTAACAGATCTCGGTTTAGATAATAATTCTTTTAGTGGTCCAATTCCTTCTTCCATTGGGAATTTATCTTCTTTGTTAGGATTGTATCTCTCTCATAATCAGTTGAATGGTGCCATTCCAAAGACTCTTGGGCTTCTCTCAAATTTGTCGGATTTAGATGTCGCAAATAATTTCTTAACAGGGACAGTAGACGAAGAGCATTTTGCTAAACTCTCAAATTTATATGATCTAGATATCTCTTATACACATTTGTTCTTTAATGTGAAATCCAATTGGGTCCCTCCTTTTCAACTTCATCATATCACAATGAGCTCTTGCAAGATAGGTCCCAACTTTCCAATGTGGCTAAAAACACAAAGATTCGTCGAAGTTTTAGACTTGTCCAAGTCAGAAATTGCAGACAAGGCTCCAGGTTGGTTCTGGAATTGGACTTCAAACATTGAAAGAATCGATCTCTCTGACAACCAAATAGAAGGGGATGTATCGGACATTGTGCTAAACTCTCCTATCATAAATCTACGATCTAATCATTTCAAAGGTCAAATGCCACAATTGTCAACAAAGGTCATGGAGCTACATTTAGCTAACAACTCATTTTCTGGGCCAATTTCCTCTTTCATGTGCCAAAAGGTGAATATATATATTGACTTAAGGGTTTTAGATGTATCAAATAATCTCTTAACAGGTGCACTTCCTCACTGCTGGGAGTATTGGCAATCTTTGACCCATCTAGACTTGGGAAGCAATGATATATCGGGTAGAATTCCATACTCTATGGGCTCTTTAGTTGCACTCCAATCACTGCATTTACAAAACAATAGAATCTCAGGAGATATACCTTCATCATTGAAGAAGTGCTCAGATTTGAGTCTTATTGATATAGGTGAGAATCCTTTGTCAGGGGCTATACCACCATGGATTGGAGAAATGACAAGTCTTACGATTCTCCGATTAAGTTCCAATGGATTCAAGGGTCATATACCTCTACAAATATGTCAACTTTCTTCTCTTATAGTATTGGATCTTGCCAATAATAGCCTTTCGGGACACATACCAACTTGCTTGAAAAATATCAGCGCCATGACAATACCTACACCTAGATTTGAAGATCAATATTCTTACAAAATGGAGGCCGACTATGGTTCTTATGGAACCTATCATGAGAATCTCAAGTTGGTTCCCAAAGGGATGGAACTAGAATATGAAGAAAACCTTGCCTTTGTTAAGATCATAGATCTTTCAAGTAATAAATTGTCTGGATCAATCCCTTCAGAAATTTCAGTTCTTTCTGAATTGTGTTTTTTGAACTTGTCGCGAAATCAATTGATAGGAAAGATACCTAAAAAAATCGGGATCATGAAAAAGTTAGAGTCTATTGATCTCTCACAAAATCATCTATCAGGTGAAATTCCTTTAAGCTTGTCTAGTTTGACATTTCTTAGTCACTTGAACTTGTCATACAACAACTTGTCAGGCAAAATTCCATTAGGCACCCAGCTTCAAACTTTTGATGCACTCAGCTACATTGGCAATCCTCAACTTTGTGGTAATCCACTTCCAAGAAACTGCACAATTGGGGAAGAATATCAAAACAGGACACCAATTGGAAAAACTGAAGAGGACTCTAATAATTCCAACTTCTACATTGGTATGGGAGTTGGATTTGCAGTTGGTTTTTGGGCAGTTTGTGGAGTTCTTTTCTTCAACAGGACTTGGAGGCATGCTTATTTCAAATTCTTCGATGATGTGAAGGATTGGGTTTATGTAACTATTGTGCTAAACGTGAATTGGTTGCTGGAAAAGCTAAGAAGCTGCCACCTTTAGTAAGTAAAAGTCGTCATTATCTAGTTAAGAGGTATTACTTCAAACATAACGCCATTAATATCATGTTAATGTTGTAGACTTGTAGTCACCAACTTTGAACACGTAATTTAATTCACAGCTAAATGTTGTAGCCATTTGGATTTTGATTCACAAATACTGCATATGAACTCTATCTAAATTTGCAGCTAGCTCATTAACTCTAAAATAATTTTTTTATAAATTTTTTAGCATAAATAGTGGGAAATCTATGAATAGTGGTGTTATTTTGAGCATAAATTTTTTTATCATATATATACATCATGACTTTGCACCTCACATCACATGCTGTAAGGCTTTGATTTTATAGGGAAAATTTCAAATACATAACCAAAATTCTTAGAATTTCAATATTGCACAATTCAAATTGAAGTTAAGCTTGAGGTCTAGGTGGTGATTGACTATGATGTATGATTTGTGGTCCTTGTTCATATTTCAGGGAGTGGTACAGGTTCATGCTCTTCAAGATGAATCGTTGGCAAAGATATTGTACTAGATACTATTTCCTGGTTTTATCATGAAATTTACATTGAATAAAATGTTGTGAACTATGAATCCTGCGCATGAAGTTTAAGAACTATTTATCTGTAGCATAGTGTTTGTATTTATAAGTTGATATCGATTTACTTCCATAAGTTTTATTAGTAATCAATCAATTTTCTGCGTTAAAAAAAAAAAAAAAAAAAAAAAAGGATCTCATTTCTCCTTCTATAACTTTTATATGATCAAGGATAAAATGCATTTGCACTCACACAGCTAAAAAAAATTTATTTCCCCTTGCTTTTTCTATACATGTTTTCTATAAGCTCAATGCAAGTTAAGAGCAATTTACTTTTAGGCTCAATTCATGTATTCTATCTCATTTTATTCTCTTTTGTATGGCCCAAGCTCATGCACCTTAGAGGGATTTGAGGGAGTGTGATTTGGTTGGTGTGGGTAAACTTTTTAAGACTTTTTGCATTAGTCTAGAACCTAGGTTGTGCTATGCAAGCTAGAGATGTTTGCATGACCTATTGCTCATGGAAAAGATCACATGTCTAAAGTTTTCACCCACATAAAGACTTGTAGTTCCTGCTATATGTGTGGCTGAAGCCTTCAAACGTATCCTTTTTAAGATTTTGGACCAAGCTAGCTTTTTGGCTAACTTTGGCTACACAATGTCAGCATGACCAGCTTCCCAAGAGGCAGAAAAGGGCCAGGGAAGGGCACCCAATCTTATTTGGTAAAGACTTTCACTTAATAATGCTAAAAGCAAGCCAATCTTTTTCCAAACACAAAAAAACTAAACCAAAACAGAGCTTCCAAAGCTTGATATAAAACCCCCTCTTCAAATTCAAAGGAACTACCACCTTTTACCTACAAAATCATAACTTAAAGTAAAAGCCCACACACCAACGTCATAGGAGCCATATTCACATTCAATTCTTAAGAGTGAAAATAATGGCACAAATGAGTCTTTCCTCTCTCCCTCACTACTTTTCTTAAATTCTCCATCCTGTTGTATGTAAAAAAAAGTTTCAGATTTATGTGTTTCACATGTTTTACCATTTTTCTATTGTCTAGCACCTTGAGCTCATTCTTGTAACGCACCAATAGTCTCTATTTAACAAATATTGGAATTTTGAAATTTATTTCCCCATCTTATTGCATTTTCTGAGAAACCAAGGAGATTTTTGGGCTCCTCTCTTTATTTTTGGCCTATTCAGAAATCTTCCCCCGCGATACAATATAGCACAATTCATTCATCGAAACTATTCATATTACATCAATACCATTCACCACCTGGACCACCTCCCTTAGAAAGGGTCTCATCCTACCGCACCATCTCTTCTCACAGTGTTTTCTAGGCAGATTTTGCTGCAAAAAATAATAATTGGAATTGTGACATATCAATTTTTAAATTTCGTATGGTAAAATTTGTAGTAATCTTAGCATTGCTAACTATATTAACATCCCATCCAAATTGATAACAATAAGTTAGGAATAAAAATCCATTGTACCACTTTGGAGTATTTGTAATTGAAGTTGAAATTTCTCAATTTACCTTTATATCCTAATTTTTCTTAATGTTTAATCATTTTCAATTAAATAATAGGGTTATTTTTTAATATATAAAAAAGTGAGAAATGTCATGTTCACAAAATTTTCACAACAAATTCTAAGTAGTAAGTTATTATTGATAGGCCAAAAAGTAATTTCAGTAGTAGACTCATATTAGAACTAGTAATAACTTACTGCCTAGAATTCGTTATAAAATTATTGTGAATGTAGCAATACTGAGCATCGCATAGCCTTCTTTATAAAGAGAACTAAGGTCAAAATTTCCCCTCGCAAACTACTTGTAATAATTATAAAAGTTTTTTGAGAAAGTAGTTGTATAAAAGATTTTAAAAAGATGGATACTTAGAATCCGTTTGAATACAGCTTATTGTTGCTGAAAGTTGCTGAAAATTGATTGTTGCTGAAAACACTGTAGCAAAATAATTTTTAAATGTATAAATAATATCGTGAGACCCATTTTTAATATTTTTTAATATATGAACCAGTGCATAAATAGTGATGTACTGTTCATATACAGTAATTTTTTTCCCTCAAAAGTCAAACAATGCGGCAAGAAAAAAAAAAAAAAAAAAAAACTGAAAACGCAGGTGCAAAACGTAACTCAACTAAACCCACTATCCAAACCCACACTAAGGGCCTGTTTGGATGCAGCTGAAAACTGAAAACTGAAAACTGAAAACTGAAAACACTGTAGTAAAATAATTTTTAAATGTGTGAATAGTATCGTGGGACCCATTTTTAATGAAAAAGTTGCTAAAAAGTGAAAATTGTGGGTCCGTGAACAGTGTAAAAATGTACTGTTTATTATCTAAAGTCAACAAGTGCGGCTACTGTTCATTGAACAGTAGCCGCACAGTACTGAAAAGGTGAATTTATACGGCTGAAAGCAAAAAAAAAAAAAAAAAAAGAAAAAAACGCAAAAGCAAAACGTAAAAGCTGAGGCCAAACGGTCTCTTAGTTAAATCCAGGGGTCTGGTCATTCAATTGCCTTAACACATCATAAATCACATACCCTCTCCTTTGTGCTACAAACAATGCAGCTCCAACCAGTATCTTATCCAGAAGGTGGAAGCAGATGTGGAGTCCATTCTCCATTTTGAAATTTGACCAACACAATATTCAAGAATAGGAAGCATGTCTGGATATGATGAACGATAATAAGATAATTAACGACTTTGTCAAAATTGGTCCTACATATTACCTCTTATGAAAGAGCTATCCATGTTCTTGTCAAGAAAAATAAACATTTTAGTTTGCCTTAGGCCGTTATTAATGCAAAAACAATTAACTAGATTAAGGTTACATAGGTGTAAGCTGGAATCACAGTGGTCTAAAGCATTCACAACCGCAAAAACTGAATCTCCAACCACCCTTTAGTTGAGGATTTGAGATTCATGCAGTGCAAAGGGTTGAAGGATCTGTAGGTTTCCAGTCCTAAAACTTGATAGAATTCAGGCACATCATCTACATTCATGGACTGAAAAGGATTGAAGTCAGGGCTCCAAAATCTTCGAACATTTTGGTATAGTCGAAAGAAATCCATGCCCGGCAAGATTGACTTGGTTGCTTGTGTATATTTAAAAAGATTAATATTGGAGGATGCCAACATGACAGATGAAATGCTTCATGATCAGTTCGCTAGTAAAGCATTAGAGTGCAAGTTCAGTAAAGAATTCAAATCAAATTCTAATTGCATTCAAATTTTGTGTCAAGAATCCCTCTTATTTAAAACAACTTCTAACCCATTTAAAAGTTTAAAACTTCTAAATAGGACTCTGCATGAATCGAGTTAGATTAGTTGGAGCTCAAAACACAACTCGCCTGACCATGTCAAGTGGATGAGGAAGAAACTAGCCACTAACCACTAAGAAATGGACACTCAACCGTCCAATATTCCAAGGGTGGTGGTTGGGAGTGTCAAAACCCAAAACTGGCTAAGATCTAGCCAAAACCGGTGAGGATGGGTAGTCACAGTTGATGATCTGATCGGAACATGTGCGAAAGGCACTGACGATCATATATATATATATATATAGAATGAGAGACAAAAGGCAACAACACTCACGTCTGGCTATATCGAGTCAACAAAGCAATAAAAGATAGCAGTATGAAAGCCCAATTAATAACCAAAAAATAGTAATAATAATAATAATAAATAAATAAATAAATAAATAAAGAAGTCTCCTTACATCATATTGCACAGAAAACTATTTATACAACAAATATTAGCCAAAAAAAATGCGGCTAACATCACAAACTACAATTTGTAGTAGTTGGAAACCATAAGTGTAAAAATATTACACAAATGAAAGCCTAATATATAACAAAAGCAGCCTAATGTAGTGTAACTAGTAATAAGACTAGTGAAAATACCCATCCTAATACAGTGAATGAAAAATTGAAAAAATAAGATAAAAGAATTAGACCAGACTGACCAAATAATAGCCTGGGCAGAAAAAAATAAAATAAAATGATTAATATAATTACACATTGATCTGGACCAATGGAATATATGCAAAGGTTTTGTGGCACATCAACTTTGGATGTTGCAAGAGTAGTAGCCCATGGAAGAGAAAAGATTGCTGGCAGAGAATTACAAACACCTGATATCATTCTGAGCGTTGTAATAAGAATGTAAAGCCCAAGTTTTCGCGAATAAGAGGTGGAGGATCAATATCAGGAACTTCAATATGTTGCATTGACTTGAAAATGTCATCCACAGTAAATGGAATGCTGCGTTTTGAACACAAGCAGTTTTGGTATTAGCTATACACAGAAGGCGTTCAAGATGTGATACTAAAAGCATGCAGTTGGACGTTTTTACCTGGAGTCGTCATCCAATAAGAAAGAACTGCTGATAGCATTGTTTGAGTCCTAAGTCATCATAATTTTCATACTTGAAATAACCTGCGACAGCTTGATAAATCATTTATGGATAATTAAATAAAAGACATAACGTCAAGTGACGTAACAGGGTGAATTCTAAAACAAATTGAATGATAACCTTACAAGGGACCATATATAAACAGCAATTGCCATATTTGTCGTCCCAGTACATTGTACTGATCCTGTATAATTCCTGTATGCTAAGCACCTGAAAGAGGATGAGAAAAAAAAAAAATTAGAAAGACATGAGGAAGGACGGAGGGAGGAGAAGAAGGGTTGAAGACTCACTGGACATAGATCATTTGTTATTTCTTTCAAGGTCATTTTGGGCTTCTGATGTATGACCTGATATTGCAGGAAAAAATGAAAAGGACAAGACTAATAAGGCACATTTAATAATAGATACCTCAAAAGGAATGGAAAACGAGATAAATGAATCAAACCAGGAAGCCAACTGCTTGTCGGATGTGCTTCATCTCATCCCAAGCCAAACCTACAAACTGCATGCAAATAAGGTACTAAATAAAGTCTACCAAAAGAGAGGCATGGAGAAAGAATACAAGAGATTGATCCATGGCTAGTACCTCCTTGGTCGCATCATGACACCACTGTTCCAACTCAGCCAACCCTGCCTTCAAGTATTCCCCATTGCTTAATGAACAACATTCACGCCGCAAGAGAAGGCTGCAAAAAAGAAATTTAAATTGTCAAGGAATATACCTTAATATACTCTACAATCAAAGTAAGTTGTAGGATTCTAGAAATCTTAAGCGATACTTTTACCTGTTAAATAACTGGACCTTGATGAAAGAAAATATCTGAGCAAATAATTTGCAAACTAGTAATGGAGGGACCTGTATTGTCACAATATTGAAGAGAGTTAACCATGTAAAGAGCAAAAACAATGACCCCATCTCATTGTACTTGGAAGCTCCACTTACATGGTTGGCCCTCATGATCTTCAAGTAGTTATCAATGCATTTCACAATGCTTTGCCAGTGAGCAATCAGAGCTTGTTGAGCCACAGCATTGGCTTGAGCACGTCCCTACATTAAACTAGCTCGCGAAGTCCTAGGTGCCTGTGTCGGAATTGATGAAAAAAAAAAAAAATTAGTTTAGAGCATGGATATAGCTGGCTCCTACAACTACATATGCCACCAAGACAATGGGCCTCCTGAAATATTTGTAAAACGGACACACACATGTATGCACACTATTTTATCCTGGTACTCATACACACTTATCAAGAAGACATACACCATAATACAAGCAAATGCACATCAAATTATCAACCGGGAATTTGCACATGTTAGCTTTTGGTCAGACTAGATGCACAACTGTTGGGATGGCTTGGGACTCATACATGGTTAGATTATTACCCATTTTGACTTAGATAAGCCCAGAGGAAAAATGATCAATTTGTTTATTAGAAACGTAATCCCTTAAACTAGAAAAGGGGGCGGGGCGGGGGGAAGGTGCATTAAAAGGCGGGTAAGAAGCAGTATCTATGTACAGAGGCATCACTTGAAACTCTAGAAATTGGTAAATGTTTCATCTGTTACTCATTATGCCCGAGATTAAGGTTATAGTAGAAAAAATATTCAATCATTTTACATAGAAATCATAAATATGAGAAAGCTGCATTCATCAGCAGATGCGTTGTTGTCAGAAGTAAAAAAATATATTTTACAATTATAAAATCTCCAAAAAAATAATATATGGAAGTAAAAGGATATGGTAATATAAAATGGAAAGAGAAGATAACATAGCAGTTACCCGGATACAAAATCCAAGCAATGGTGAGATCTCTTTTTTTAAATTATCTCTTATCATTCCATATATTTTTTCAAGGAAGGCTGTGAGTTGCTGTTTAAAAAGCAAAGCTGGATATTTGGCTTCAACTTGCCGTAGTTCATCCAGGCCACCAAGAATCCAACTATTAAGAAATGAGAACCCAGCACATTGTGGAGATGCTCGAAGCCCCTATAAATTGGAATTATTAAAAAAAAAAAAAAAAAAAATCAAACTACATGATAGTACCAAAAATAAAATGTCTCTTTCCTTACTTGAGACATCCTCCCAAATAGAGAAGTTGATGCTGATCTTTGCCGTTGTGGAGTTAAGTTTGCTGCTCCAGTTGCCTTCAATGTGTGTTGGAGGAGTAACAGCAATGTGGATGAATTTGATAGCCAATAAGCTAATACGTCATTGTTATCCTGGACCTTCAGTGAGTGGCATAATGACATCAAACACAAATTAATTTGAGTTCATTCATTGAAACAGATTCAATGCTAAATGGCCGATCTGATTGTTCTTTTGCACAAACATAAATAATATATGATGAAACCCATACAGGTACCATTCCAACTAAAACAGAAGCTAAGCCATACCTCTAGTGCCAAGCCTACTGTTTGAATGATACAGTCAAAAATATTGGTTCTTTCAACCTCAAAAGACCGCCATTGGAGAAGGCATTTGTATATTAGACAAGCAGAAACAGGTTTGCCCCCAGAAAAACCTAGATCTTGTGAAATACACTTTATTAGCAGGTCTTGGTTCTCCTGCACCCAGAAAGAAGACAGCAAATGAGAAAAGACCTTAGCCAGTGTTGGTTCGGCCAAATACATAGTAAACTAAGAAGTATGGGAAGTAGAAACCCAAAATGGAATATCAAGATGTCTTTGAGGTTTAATTATAGTATTATGATGACCAATTTAAAGTATGAGGATATGTACCATTGTGCACCTAATAGTTAACTTATTAAGCCTTGACGTAAGTTATCATCTAGGAAGCACGGGTGCGTTTCGAGATTCGGGTGCGGGTGCGGGTGCGGGTGCGGGACTCGGCAATTTTTGAAAAAAGTGGGTGCGGGTGCGGCGGGATTCGGCGATTAAAAAATTATTAAAAATATTTTTATTTATATTTTTAATATATTGCTAAGCATAATTTTTCACATTATATAAACATATACCAAATTTAATAACTAAAACATGATGTTCATAAATAAAATACAACCCACAAGATTAAAACTAAAAGTCTAAAACATTCCATGATGTTCGAACAGCCCAGCAAGGCAGCAACCAGAGAGCACAGAGAGAAGAGAGAGCCGAGCGATGGAGAGCGATGGAGAGCAATGGAGGGACGGAGGGTTTTGGAGTTTCTGGACAAAGTGAGAGTGTTTTAGGTTTTAGGTTAAGTCAAACGGTGCGTTTTGCACCTTTTTTTTTTTTTTTTTTTTTTTTTTTAAATTTCGGCCTGAACCGGCCGTATCGGCGGTTTCGGCCGATACGGCCGAAATGTCCGAAACGGCCGAACGGCCTGAATCGAGCCGAGTCGGCCCGATTTGAGCCGCGTCGGCGCGAGTCGGCTTCGCCACGTGGCCGACGCGGCCCGACGCGGCACGGACACGCGGTCAACGGTGTCCGCGGCGCGTCGCCGCGTCCGTGCGTATCGGACACGGCGCCGCACCCGTGCTTTCCAGGTTATCATATGGGCCAAGTGGGAGAATGTAAGAATAAATTGTCCCATTTGATAACATATCCATTTAATAACTTCATGTATGTTATAGTTTAATAAGATGTTACGTGTCCTTAAAATATTGGTTAATGGAGAAGTAAGTTTCCAAGTAACTCCAAATTTTAATGGGCAAGTGGAGGTTATAGACACCAGGAATTTGGTCCTCTTTCTACCTATAAAGAGACATTTAGCTACCCCATCACATACACTGAATAGTTAAAGAGAAAAGAGGGTCAAGAGAGAGAAACCAATTCTATAAGAATTAAGTGTCTGTTTATACTAAGACTTGATCTTAAGAAAATTTCAGCAATGGATCAAGGTAAGCTATATAATCAATTTGTGCATTTGTGAAATCATGATAATTCAAAATCTTAGAATTTATTTATGGTTGTTTATAATCTGTTAATAAAGAACCTAAAAATTGATAACGACACTGCTATTATTCCTTTATCTAACAAAAGTGACATATCCTTTAGTGGGAGTCATAGAAAACTGCTAACCCATATAACAAAAATATAAAATAAACAATTGAGACAATGGGGAGTAAAAAGTATAAACAACAAGAATATACATCTATAAACAAAGCTATAAAGATAAATCATCAAACAATGATCATATTGCTTGGCCAAAATTAAGAATAGAGGTTTCTGATTAATCAAAATACAAAATAAGGGTATTATGACTATTATCCAATGTTTGAGCAAAAGAAGTGTGGCAAGTTTAGGTTTTAATGAATTTTTGCTGAGTTTTAAATACAAGGAAAAAAAAATCAAAGAAAAATTAGAAACCTTTTGTGCCTGGCATTGAGCTCTTTAGTAATGTTGGTCTTCAATTCCTTAAAGCATCCAACTTCTCAAGACCAGTCCTTAAAAAGAAAAGAAAAAAAATATATTGTTCTCAAAATTTAGTAAATCATGAAGGCATATTATTATTAATTAATCAAGTACACACAATTTCCAAAAAAAAAAAAAAAGAATAAAAACAACAAAATTTGAAAGATCTAATCAATTCAATACATATATATAAATGAAATAAGCTGTTTTTCTATAGCGTAATTACGACAGCTTAAATTTTCTATGATATAATTGACAACTATCATGTTAAAATGCTTGTGACATTATCAAATTATCCCAATGATAAGCCTTTTCAATCCAAGTACTCATTTAAAACCCCAAATTATCACAAAGATATTAAGTATCTAAATATCGCTTATCACAACAAAATCCCTGTTCAATTACAAAACAAATTCACCACCGCATTTGTGCAAACATAATCTCAAATAACTATTCAGATGTACTACACTCACTTAGACATCAAAATAAATTAACAAATCAAAGACAGCACGTGTTGCTCCTAAGGTTTTATTTATATTCAAACAAAATTTGAAGCGATTCCTCAATAAATTGTTCTTTATCAATTCCTACATAACACACACACACAGACATATAAGTTGGGAAGAGAACACCTTACGACAACCCATTTTCCAAAACAAACTAAAAATTATAGCATCACATCCATCCAAATCATTGAACACTAAAAATATATTTCTAACCAAAAAAAAAAACCCTCAAAATACTTTCATAAATTTTTTTCACAAAATACTTTCTCAAATAAACCAAAGATACAGTTATTCATCCATTGGTTGAATCAAGATGATTGTTCAATTACACAAAGTCATGCCTACTCATATAAAAAAAAAAAAAAAAAACCAAGCCCCTTCTTCATATATTAAAAGTTTTAAGCATTTAAACTTGAAATCAAACCAAACACGAAAAATACAACTCACCCTTGCTCTGCTGCAGCCTTGGAATCACAAACCTCTGCTTGATGACTGTGAGTGTGAACAAAAACAAAAACCTATAAATATAAAATCCTCAAAAGCCTATGACATTCAACAAAACCATAAAAATATAAAGAATAGTTCACAAACAGCGTTTAAGCTCTTGAGCTCCATTTTTTTTTTTTTTTTTTTTTCCGGCTCTTCTCTCATTCACTCTTTTTATATGGGTACTAGCTTTTATTCCCGTGTCTCAAAATTGATTTCCAAAGCCCAATTGGAGAAATTAATTACTGGGCTAGTGGGCTCAGTAATTAATTTCTAGTCCTACTTACTTAGGCCATAGCTGAGCCTTCAGCAGAGTAATTGGGGTTCGTTTTGAGCTTATTTTAGGCCCAGTTTTTTGTCCAGTCCCACGTTCATAGGCCATAGCAGAGCCTTTCGACAAGTATTTGCGCTGCGTTTTGGGCTTGTTTTGCCTTATGCACCATTATAATTTATAAGCTAACCCCACCACCCAAAAAAAAAAAAAAAAAATCCAAAATTTTATCCAAGTGTTTATTTGTGGGACAGCATACCTTTATTGACTTCGTTGAGACTTTAAAAATACTAGTCACGTGCTTGTCATAAAATAAGAGTTGCGACCAAGGTAAATTCTATATTTTATTTATATTACAAAATAAAGATAAAAAATTATTTGATTTTTGAAGTATATAAAGATTTATATTAATTAAAAGAGATATTAATATTAAAAAATTTGATAATTATGTCATTAAAAAGTAAATCTCATTCGTATAAGGATTTTGATCTCACACAAAGTTAGAGTAGTTATTTAACATATAAATATCTATTTTATTATAATGATTTTTTTAGTAACTATTTGCTAAGGCAGTATATCCACTCAATAAAAACTTCTAATAATGATAACGAATATCATTATCTTTCAACAATAAGTAACTGAGTTTTGCTAAGGAAAAAATAATAAAAAATAACAAAAGACATGTGTCATCAAATTTTCCATTAAATAAATTATAAGTTTCAAAAATTTAAAACTAGAAAAAATTAGCCACCTTATATCATCATTCCAACTTTCCAAGCGTTATTACCATCTAAAACTCAAAATATGTGAAGAAAATTGTTGGGATGTTATTGTAAACACAAATTTTTCCAATTGCAGAAAATTAAACAATTGAAAAGAAATATGGTTTGCAAATATAAATTTTGTATTAATGAATAATTAGTACAATCTCTATTTCAATTCTTTTACAAAAGAATACTCTCTGATTCTATCTTCATTGAACTTGACTCGAACAAGGAATCTTCTTGACTTTGGTTGGAAAATGGATTGAATGATCTTCACAACAAATCTCTAGCTTTGAGCTTATTAGAGATTTATTGCTCTTCAAGTCTTCGAATGTGAAGGCTCGTAGGTTAAAGTTCTTCGGGGTTTTAGAGGCTTGATCCGTTGAGCTTCAAAGATTTGGATTTGTTGAAATTTATGGAGGCTTTTTATAGCTTAATTCCAATAGAACTTCAAAGAACTTGAACAAGAGATCTTCTTGACTTTGATTGGAAGATGGATTGAACGGTTTTCACAACGAATCTCTAGCCTTAAGCTTGTTAGAGATTTATTGTCCTCCAAGTTCTTCAAGCCCTTTGAATGTTCTTCAATTTCTTCAAAGATGCTTCAAGTTCTTCAAAGATTCTTGAGACAGAATTTCTCCAGAGCTTGGACCTCTTGAAAACTTCCTCCTGAAAATGAGAGGGGATGTCCTCTATTTATAGTAATTTTAAAGGATAAGCTCTACTTCGAATTGATATACTTGAAAGTATGTAGTAGGCTTTTGATTGGCCCAAATTCTTCTTAGAGATAATTATTTCTATTTATCTATTTTGATAAATATCATATTTTGATAAAGATAATAATCAATAAAGATAAATAATTATCTCTATTTAATTTATTTTAATAAAGATAATTATCTATCAATTTCGAATAGAAGATTTATCTTTATTTTATTTATTTATAAAGATAATCTATATCTATATATTACTAAAAGCTGAAGCGTAGCATTTAATGTTGCTACGCTCACGTTGAGCCACGTCAGCAGCCATGTCATTTCCACCATATTTTTTGTAATTGTTCAACAATTTAAAATTAGTTTTTTCCAATTTTAAAATACTAACAAATATAAAATAAATCTCATCCTTGTCTCCACCATAAAGCCCACTTCTTATTAATTTAATTCCCACCACTATCTCCACCATAAACCCCACTTCTTATTAATTTAATTCCCACCACTATCTCCACCATAAACCCCACTTCTTATTAATTTAATTCCACCATCTATATATATATATATATAAGCTGAAGCAATCACATGTTATATATTTTCCTCTCTTTCTTTTCTTTATATTTTCTCTCTTTTTCAAAATCTATATCTATTCTATATATTCTATATATATCTTAAAGCTGAAGCATAGCATTTATTGTTACTATGCTCCAGTTGAACCACATTAGCGTCCACGTCAATATCCTATTTCTCTCTAAAAGCTGAAGCGTAGCATTTAATGTTGCTACGCTCACGTTGAGCCACGTCAGCAGCCATGTCATTTCCACCATATTTTTTGTAATTGTTCAACAATTTAAAATTAGTTTTTTCCAATTTTAAAATACTAACAAATATAAAATAAATCTCATCCTTATCTCCACCATAAAGCCCACTTCTTATTAATTTAATTCCCACCACTATCTCCACCATAAACCCCACTTCTTATTAATTTAATTCCACCATCTATATATATATATATAAGCTGAAGCAATCACATGTTATATATTTTCCTCTCTTTCTTTTCTTTATATTTTCTCTCTTTTTCAAAATCTATATCTATTTTATGCCATTGAGACTTTAGGAAAAAAGTGACAAGAGGAATTATTTAGAACCTTAAATAAAATGAAGGGTTGAGGAAGTGGCAAAAATGGAAGGATAGTAGATTTGTACGTTTGAGTTGCTGAGAAAAGGGGATGGAAAGAGACTATGAGAATTGAGAGGGGCATTTATTGAAGTTAATGGAAATATGAGATAAAACATTAATTTTAGAAAATTGATGATGTGACCTGTAGTGTATTTTTAGACTTTGATCTATTTTGAATTAATGGTATAAAATGATGTAACTTGAACTCATCTCATTTATATATAAATATATAATTCATTTACTCTTTCTTGCAATTTTACTTTAGGTTGATGAATCATTGTATTTTTTTTTAATAATTTTATTTTGGGCTAATACAATTTGGTAGTGTGTTTTTTTTTTTTTTCATCACAAGTCTTCTCTCTCCTCTTATAGCTTTTGTTTGATTTTTTTTTTTTTTTGACATAATACTTAGTTATTTTGAAAGTGAGATTTTGAATTTATATCAAATACAATATTGGCTATGGATTTGAATGTGATTATCAACTATTAAACAACCCAAGATGAATATGTATAGACAATATATTTGCTTTAATTTTTCATTGATTTATTATTTAGTTTATAACATCAAAATTCAAGTAAATGAATATTTAAAGTTAAACTGCCTAAGATGAATTTGTAAAGTCAATATATTTTTATATTTAATATTGTTAAAAAACGAAAAGCAAAAAATAAATAATAAAGAGAATAGTGACGTTGAAAGATGATAAAGCTCAATACGAAAGTCCAGTTAAAGGCAATTAATCTAATAATTGAAAGTGCATGTAGTCAATTTTTATTTGTTTGATCATGTTCTCTTTATATTGTTATACAATTATTTTCTTTCATTTCGATAAATGAAATGCTCATTTTTTTTTTTTTTTGGAGAAACTAAAGTGTTCAATTTAAGATATAAAGTCTACTTTTTTTTTTCTACATATTATTTTAAATATTTTTAGAAATGTCTAAGAAATATGCAGTTCTAATCTAATGTATCTATATTAGCAGACAACACCCAATTAATAGTTCGAAACTACTCCTAGGATAAGAAAAATTATAAATAATAATAATCTCTTTAAGAAAAG
>NW_027069547.1:1283667-1296270 GCF_002906115.3 Quercus suber
TCAATATATTTTTATATTTAATATTGTTAAAAAACGAAAAGCAAAAAATAAATAATAAAGAGAATAGTGACGTGGAAGATGATAAAGCTCAATACGAAAGTCCAGTTAAAGGCAAATAATCTTAATAATTGAAAGTGCATGTAGTCAAATTTTATTTGTTTGATCATGTTCTCTTTATATTGTTATACAAATTATTTTCTTTCATTTCGATAAATGAAATGCTCATTTTTTTTTTTTTTGGGAGAAACTAAAGTGTTCAATTTAAGATATAAAGTCTACTTTTTTTTTCTACATATTATTTTAAATATTTTTAGAAATGTCTAAGAAATATGCAGTTCTAATCTAATGTATCTATATTAGCAGACAAAACCCAATTAATAGTTCGAAACTACTCCTAGGATAAGAAAAATTATAAATAATAATAATCTCTTTTAAGAAAATGAGAAATTTGAATAATATATTTGAAACTTAAATAGTTTAATTGTACTAAAAAAAATTAGAAAAACATAATGTACAATGACATAATTTAAAAAAATATGGTCTGCCTAAAAAATGAATAATATCAACTAAAAGGTCTAAATAATAAAATGATGATATATTTTTTGAGATAGATAAATGAAATATAATTTCAGAGATTGTTTTATTTTTGGGGAGAAAAAATTATTTTCCACAAAATTTAGAGAGAAAAAATTATATATTATACCATAACTATGAAATAATTATCTATTCCCACGCATCGCGTGGGTCTGCGACTAGTTATCCATAAATTTTGAATAGGAAATTTATCTTTATCTTATGGGCCAAATGACACGTGGCAAAATTTGATATACCAATGTGATGTCAATTTGAATGACACATATCATCATTTAATTTAATTAATTTAATGACATTAAAATTTTTCACTAAATTTTGATATGGCATTTTATAATTGGTTTAAAATTTTGCCTCTTACAAATGCCCTCTCGAGACTTGGACATGTCCACAACTTTGAGTGTAGAAAGTGGACGAGTCTTGACTTGCATGGTATTAAATTTTGTATATACCATCACAGGACCCATACTTTTCTAATAGATCCAGGCCATCAAATTTTTTTTTTTTTTAAAATGCCCCAATTCGTAGCCTTGGGCTCTTCTGGAAAGGCTCACCAACATAACATGCATGTTATGTTGTGACTTACATAAGACTTTCTAATGCTTTGACTTACATAATGCTTTGACTTACATAAGAATTTCTAATCATCAAAATCTTCTTCCCAGTAGCTCCACGTGAACTTCAATTCCGAATAGCTCCACGTGAACATTAATAATAAACGGACATTAGATCGTCTTTTACCCCAAGTGGACTTCTTTTCATAGTTAAATTATGATGAGAGGACTTCTAATAGAACTTAAGCAGACAACCTCAACCGTTTGAACTCTTATATCTCAAAGACTCCCACTTAATCTTGAACTTCTTTCTTATTGCAACTCAAGACTTCTTTTCCCACTTAAATTCTTCCTTCATTCACCTATATAAGGACATCCATTTCCTTCCTTTTTCTTGTTGCTGATCAGGTACGTGCCTTCTTTTTCATTCATTCGTTCTATTTTTTTTTTTTTTTTATCCGCTTCCCTTTTAGATTTCTAGGTTCTCATCATAATATCCTCTTTGCTTTGCTATAGTTTGCCATTAAATCTTTCATTCTTTTATATGAATGATCTTCAATCATGATACTGACTTCTTTTATTCTTTAGAAGCACAAAGAATAGGTGGCATCTCATTCTTGAGTTGGAGCAAGATTTCATAAATACTTTGAGATTTGCTTCTGAAAATTTGCAATAAGTTTCACAAGTTAGGCTTCAAAAGATTTCAACTTCACAATTCCATCAAGCTTTTGGAGATTTCAATTACGCAAATCTGTTGGGCTTCACAAGGAGGCTATTGTGCAACTCCGTGGAGGTAAATTCTTGTTTGCTTCCTCCCTTGTGTATTTTTTTTTTTTTTTTTTTTTATTGCTTGGCCACAATTAAGGGTAGAGGTTTCTGATCAATCAAAATAAGGGTATTATCCAAAGTTTTAGCAAAAGAAGCGTGGCAGATTTAGGTTTCATTGAATTTGGAGGTCTGTTGAGTTTTAAATACACGGGAAAAAATCAAAGAAAAATTAGAACCCTTTTGTGCCTGGTGTTGAGCTCTTTGGTAATGTTGATCTTCAATTCCTTTAAAACATCTAACTTCTCAAGAACAATCCTTAAAAAGAAAAGAAAAAAATCATATTGTTCTCACAATTTAGTAAATCATGACGAAGGCATATTATTATTGATTAATCAAGTACACAATTTTTTTTTTAAAAGAAGAATAAAAACAACAAAATTTGAAGGATCTAATAGATTCAAATATATATAAAAAATAAAAAAGAAAAAAGCTGCTTTTCTATAGCATAATTATTGCAGATTATATTTTCTATGATATAATTGACAACTATCAGGTGGTTAAAATGCTTGTAACATTATCATATTATCTCAATGATAAGCCTTTTCAATCCAAGTACTCATTTAAAACCCCAAATTATCACAAAGATATTAAGTATCTAAAAAACGCCTCTCACAACAAAATCCCTATACATAACTGTTCAATTACAAATTCACCACCGCATTTGTGTAAACTGCAAACATAATCTCAAATAACTATTCAAATGTACTACACTCACTTAGATATCAAAATAAATTAACAAATTAAAGACAACACACGCTGCTCTTGTTCTTAATCAATTACCACATAACATATATTTAATATGTATAAAAGTTGGGAAGAGAAACACCTTATGACAACCTTTTTTCCAAAACACACTAAGAATTACAGCATCACATCCAAATCATTAAACACTAAAAAATATTTCTAACCAAAAAAACCTCAAAATAATTTCCTAAATTTTTTTCACAAAATAATTTCTTAAACCAAAGAGACAATAATTCATCCATCGGTTGAATCAAGATGATTGTTCAATTACACAAAGTCATGCCTACTCATATCAAATAAAATCTAAACAACTAGTTATACACAAGAAAAACCAAGCCCCTTCATCATATATTAAAAGTTTTAAGCATTTAAACTTGAAATCAAAGCAAACACGAAAAATACAACTCACCCTTGCTCTGCCGCAGCCTTGGAATCACAAACCTCTGCTTGATGACTGTCAGCGTGAACAAAAACAAAAACCTATAAATCTAAAATCCTCAAAAGCCTATAACATTCAACACAACCATGAAAATATAAAGAATAGGTCACAAATTTTTTTTACCTTGTGCCATCTCAAGGACCTCAGTGTATTGTTAGCCAAAACCACAACTCACTGAGGCTTGGGGTAAACCACAGGGCCCCTTCAGATCAGAGATAGAGCCTCCAATCTCTTTACCTCCAACAACCAAAAAGGCATTCTACTGAAGATTATATATTACAATGATTCGTCTATGAAAAACCAATCCTACTCCGCAGAAAGAACGCCTGCATACACAAAATTCATAGGATATATTAGTAAAAATAAAAATAACCCCAAACTTTCATTCATATACATACATACATACATAATTACATAAATGATATGACAAAAGATCACCTAATAGCAAATATTAATATACAAAAATTATCTAATCTAAGTAAAAATATCCAAACTTTCAATCTCACGCGCAAAGATAATTACAAAGAAGGACACCTACAAATAGCAAACACAACACAAATTCAACCTAAGTAAATATCCAAACTTTCATTCATATAATCTAAATATAACACTAAATATTCTGACCCATCCGAGTAAAAAACCAAACTTTCACACAAAAATAAACTTTCACAGCAACCATGATTTCGTAGTACCAGAAACCAAAAATAAGTAAATAAAACAGAGTTTCAAACCTGCAACCGTCTATCTCTTGCACATCCACCAACCAACAGAGATCACAAACAACGCTTGAGGCTTTGGGCTCCTTTTTTTTTTCTGGCTCTTCTCAAATGTTCTTGGGTTCCAAATTTTTGTAGAGAGAAGAAGCAGATAAGAGGCAATAAATGGTGAGTCACTGAGTTGTTTGAGTTTATATTTAAATTTTGACTGAATTTGTTGTTCTCTTCGGACGCACCGTTTTGACTTCACAAGAAGACAAAACTTGACTAAACCCAAAAAAAAAAAAAAATATTATAATTTATAAGCTAACCCCACCACCCAAAAAAAAAAAAAAAAAAATCCAAAATTTTATCCAAGTGTTTATTTGTGGGACATACCTTTATTGAGTTCGTTGAGACTTTAAAAATACTAGTCACGTGCTTGTCATAAGATAAGAGTAGTGACCAAGGTAAATTCTATATTTTATTTATATTACAAAATAAAGATAAAAAATTATTTGATTTTTGAAGTATATAAAGATTTACATTAATTAAAAGAGATATTAATATTAAAAAATTTGATAATTATGTCATTAAAAAGTAAATCTCATTCGTATAAGAATTTTGATCTCACACAAAGTTAGAGTAGCTATTTAACATATAAATATCTATTTTATTATAATGATTTTTTTAGTAACTATTTGCTAAGGCAGTATATCCACTTAATAAAAACTTCTAATAATGATAACGAATATCATTATCTTTCAACAATAAGTAACTGAGTTTTGCTAAGGAAAAAATAATAAAAAATAACAAAAGACATGTGTCATCAAATTTTTCATTAAATAAATTATAAGTTTCAAAAATTTAAAACTAGAAAAAATTAGCCACCTTATATCATCATTCCAACTTTCCAAGCGTTATTACCATCTAAAACTCAAAATATGTGAAGAAAATTGTTGGGATGTTATTGTAAACACAAATTTTTCCAATTGCAGAAAATCAAACAATTGAAAAGAAATATGGTTTGCAAATATAAATTTTGTATTGATGAATAACTAGTACAATCTCTATTTCAATTCTTTTACAAAAGAATACTCTCTGATTCTATCTTCATTGAACTTGACTCGAACAAGGAATCTTCTTGACTTTGGTTGGAAAATGGATTGAATGATCTTCACAACAAATCTCTAGCTTTAAGCTTATTAGAGATTTATTGTTCTTCAAGTCTTCGAATGTGAAGGCTCGTAGGTTGAAGTTCTTCGGGGTTTTAGAGGCTTGATCCGTTGAGCTTCAAAGATTTGGATTTGTTGAAATTTATGGAGGCTTTTTATAGCTTAATTCCAATAGAACTTCAAAGAACTTGAACAAGAGATCTTCTTGACTTTGATTGGAAGATAGATTGAATGGTTTTCACAACGAATCTCTAGCCTTAAGCTTGTTAGAGATTTATTGTCCTCCAAGTTCTTCAAGCCCTTTGAATGTTCTTCAATTTCTTCAAAGATGCTTCAAGTTCTTCGAAGATTCTTGAGACAGAATTTCTCCAGAGCTTGGACCTCTTGAAAACTTCCTCCCGAAAATGAGAGGGGATGTCCTCTATTTATAATGATTTTAAAGAATAAGCTCTACTTCGAATTGATATACTTGAAAGTATGTAGTAGGCTTTTGATTGACCCAAATTCTTCTTAGAGATAATTATTTCTATTTATCTATTTTGATAAATATCATATTTTGATAAAGATAATAATCAATAAAGATAAATAATTATCTCTATTTAATTTATTTTAATAAAGATAATTATCTATCAATTTCGAATAGAAAATTTATCTTTATTTTATTTATTTATAAAGATAATTATCCATAAATTTTGAATAGAAAATTTATTTTTATCTTATGGGCCAAATGACACGTGGCAAAATTTGATATGCCAATATGATGTCAATTTGAATGACATATATCATCATTTAATTTAATTAATTTAATGACATTAAAATTTGTCACTAAATTTTGATGTGGCATTTTATAATTGGTTTAAAATTTTGCCTCTTACAAATGCCCTCTCGAGACTTGGACATGTCCACAACTTTGAGCGTAGAAAGTGGACGAGTCTCGACTTGCATGGTATTAAATTTTGTATATACCATCACAGGACCCATACTTTTCTAATAGATCCAGACCATCAAATTTTTTTTTTTTTTTTTTAAATGCCCCAATTCGTAGCCTTGGGCTCTTCTGGAAAGGCCCACCAACACAACATGCATGTTATGTTGTGACTTACATAAGACTTTCTAATGCTTTGACTTACATAATGCTTTGACTTACATAAGAATTTCTAATCATCAAAATCTTCTTCCCAGTAGCTCCACGTGAACTCCAATTCCGAATAGCTCCACGTGAACATTAATAATAAATGGACATTAGATCGTCTTTTACCCCAAGTGGACTTCTTTTCATAGTTAAATTATGATGAGAGGACTTCTAATAGAACTTAAGCAGACAACCTCAACCGTTTGAACTCTTATATCTCAAAGACTCCCACTTAATCTTGAACTTCTTTCTTATTGCAACTCAAGACTTCTTTTCCCACTTAAATTCTTCCTTCATACACCTATATAAGGACATCCATTTCCTTCCTTTTTCTTGTTGCTGATCAGGTACGTGCCTTCTTTTTCATTCATTCGTTCTATTTTTTTTTTCCGCTTCCCTTTTAGATTTCTAGGTTCTCATCATAATATCCTCTTTGCTTTGCTATAGTTTGCCATTAAATCTTTCATTCTTTTATATGAATGATCTTCAATCATGATACTGACTTCTTTTATTCTTTAGAAGCACAAAGAATAGGTGGCATCTCATTCTTGAGTTGGAGCAAGATTTCATAAATACTTTGAGATTTGCTTCTGAAAATTTGCAATAAGTTTCACAAGTTAGGCTTCAAAAGATTTCAACTTCACAATTCCATCAAGCTTTTGGAGATTTCAATTTCGCAAATCTGTTGGCCTTCACAAGGAGGCTATTGTGCAACTCCGTGGAGGTAAATTCTTGTTTGCTTCCTCCCTTGTGTATTTTTTTTTTTTTTTTTTTTTTTTGTATTGTTCCACTTCCATTTAGAATGAGTAATATGATGACTTAGTGGCACTACGAAGAACTTGCAAGAGTTTATTTTGTTCCTCAAGCCAAGTAGCTACCAAGACAACGACCTCGACGACAATCTTGAAGACGAGGACAATCTTGACAATGAAGTCTATCTGTGATACGAAGACTTTCTTGAAGATGAAGACACTCTTGACAACGAAGTCTATCTGTGATACGAAGACTTCCTTGAAGATGAAGACAATCTTGAGGACGAAGACAGTCTTAACAACGAAGTCTATCTGTGATACGAAGATTTCGACGAAGTCTATTTGTGATACGAAGACTTCCTTGAAGACGAAAACACTCTTGACAACGAAGTCTTTCTTGAGGACGAAGTCTATTTGTGATACGAAGACTTCCTTGAAGGCGAAGACACTCTTGACAACGAAGTCTATCTGAGACTTCCTTGAAGACAAAGACAATCTTGACAATGAAGTCTATCTGTGATACGAAGACTTCCTTGAAGATGAAGAAAATCTTGAAGACGAAGACAGTCTTAACAACGAAGTCTATCTTAAGGATGGAGACAATCTTGAAGATGATCTTGAAGATGGAGTTTGTCCAAGCAAGGATGTGCGTTGGTATCTTTGCAATGGAGCAACTGTTGATGCAACAATCTAAGGATGTGCTTTGGCATCTTTGCAATGGATGTGCATTGGCTTCTTGCTATGATACTTTTTAAAGGTATAAAATGATGAGTACCAGATTTTAGTGATACAGGGCAGCACCATTCAAAGTTTAAATATGCAAGAAGATGACACCAAAGCTTCAAAGATTTAAGGTGATCCAACTCAAAAGAAAGGCCATTCAGTCCAAACTTTAGAGATGCAAAGAGGTGCCACCGAGTCTTCAAAAATGCAAGGAGATACCACCAAGTCTTTGAAGATGTTAGGAGATAGGTACCACCAAGACTTTATACGTGAAAGGTAGAACTACTTAGACTTTAAAGACGAGAGAGAACACACATTTTAGAGATGCCAAGAGACATTCTCACAATGATGTTTGCTTTCATGGTGACTTTGCATTCCTTTTGGTTGCAATGTCTTACAATGATGTTAGCCTTCATACGGTAGCATTGTTTTCTTGTAGCGACTATCTCATAGTGATGTTCGCCCAAAACTATGATTGCACTTAGTGTGACATACCAAGTTTTGCCTGTGTTGCACTTGAGAGAGATCGAGTCATCATGTGGTTCAAGAAAGTTTTTTTTTTTTTTTTTTTGACATGTGACTGAACTTAGCATAGAATACCAAGTTAGAGCATGGATATAGCTGGCTCCTACAGCTACATAAGCCACCAAGACAACGAGCCTCCTGAAATATTTGTAAAACAGACATACACATGTATGCACACTATTTTATCCTGGTACTCATACACTTATCAAGAAGACATACACCATAATACAAGCAAATGTATATCAAATTATCAACCGGGAATTTGCACATGTTAGCTTTTGGTCAGACTAGATGCACAACTGTTGGGATGGCTCAGGACTCAGACATGGTTAGATTATTACCCATTTTGACTTAGATAAGCCCAGAGGAGATATGATCAATTTGTTCATTAGAAACATAATCCCTTAAACTAGAAAAGGGGTGTGGTGAGTGGGGGGAAGGTGCATTAAAAGGCTGGTAAGAAGCAGTATCTATGTACAGATGCATCACTTGATACACTAGAAATTTGTACATGTTTCATCTGTTACTCATTATGCCCGAGACTAAGGTTATAGTTGAAAAAATATTCAATGCTTTTACATAGAAATCATAAATATGAGAAAGGTGCACTCATCGGCAGATGCATTGTTGTCAGAAGAAAAAAATATATTTTACAATTATAAAATCTCCAAAAAACTAATATATGGAAGTAAAAAGATATGGTAATAAAAAATGGGAAGAGAAGATAACATAGGATACAAAATCCAAGCAATGGGGAGATCTCTTTTTTTAAATTATCTCTTATCATTCCGTAAATTTTTTCAAGGAAGGCTGTGAGTTGTTGTTTAAAAAGCAAAGCTGGATATTTGGCTTCAACTTGCCATAGTTCATCCAGGCCACCAAGAATCCGACTATTAAGAAATGAGAACCCAGCACTTTGTGGAGATGCTCAAAGCCCCTATAAATTGGAATTATTAAAAAAAAAAATCAAACTACATGATAGTACCAAAATAAAATGTCTCTTTAATTACTTGAGACATCCTCCCAAATAGCGAAGTTGATGCTGATCTTCGCCGTTGTGGAGTTCAAATTTGCTGCTCCAGTTGCCTTCAATGTGCGTTGGAGGAGTAACAGCAATGTGGATGAATTTGATAGTCAATAAACTAATACGTCATTGTTATCCTGGACCTTCAGTGAGTGGCATAATGACATCAAACACAAATTAATTTATGAGTTTCTTCGCTGCTCCAGCAAAAAAAATCCAGAGCTATAAAATAATTTCTTTCATTGAAACAGATTCAAAGCTATATGGCCGATCTGATTGTTCTTTTGCACAAAACATAAATAATATATGATGAAACCCATACAGGTACCATTCCAACTAAAACAGAAGCTAAGCCATACCTCTAGTGCCGAGCCTACTGTTTGAATGATACGGTCAAAAATATTGGTTCTTTCAACCTCAAAAGACCGCCATTGGAGAAGGCATTTGTATATTAGACAAGCAGAAAGAGGTTTGCCCCCAGAAAAACCTCAGCTTCAGTGGCTTCCCGTGAGTTAGGGAACAAATATATATTGCTTTCCTCGATTTGAACATTGCCATTCTCAGGAGTCCTCTGCAATTAATTGACAACTTCAAAAATTTCCATGAACTTATGTGGTTCAGATAAATTAATTATTTTTCATGCCAGAATACCTGAATGATTGTTGTCTTTGGTCTTGCAGATAAAACTTTCCCTTTTGGTGATATGGGTAGGGCTTGTTGTCGCATTACCTGATTCTCTGATTGTAAATTAGTGAGCTTCTCCTCAAGCCTGGATCAGAGGTAGAAGAAAAGTTTCAAAACACTTTAATATTTTACACATCTTGACTGACTCTTATTTATCCATGCCTTCCTTTATATGTTGAAGCTTCTGATCCCACTTTAATATTAATATTCCAATAAGAAATTGAAAGCATAATGAAAACACTTCCATATTGAGCATATACATTAAGAACAAAGAACAGGAGTAATTACTAGAATGTGGACAAAAGGCCTCAAAGTCTGCAGGCATTTAATGTGAAATTAGCAATAGGGTTGAGATAAATTCCAAAATTATTACATGGAATAGAGGTCAATGACATCATGGCATACAACAGTTAACAAATAATTAGGACGGTTGACAACACTCGCCTACACACCCATCATATGTTATTGTTAACCCCATCCAAACAAGAGAAGTTGAAAAGGATATGCATGCACTCACCTTGAAGCGTGCTCCAATGGTGGAAAATTTGGATGACTTTGATGATTCTTCTGGAAGTGGGGGAAATAGACCCACCACAAAAGAGCACTTTGAGGCCGTCAATAGAGCTTGATGTTCTGCCACCACATAATCTTTGTTCTTGTCCAGGAACTGATCAGCTTGATAAGTTACCTTTAAAATTGAGAAGATTTCAGAAGCTAGAGAAAATGCCCTACACCTTCCCAAGGTAAACAGCTAATGTGACAACAAAATTGTTTACCTCCTCTGCATAGTGTGATATGGTAAAATTTGTGCGAGAAAGCTTTGGTTTGATAAAGCGCTGGTGATTCTTAAATGTCTGGTTCAACTTCTGTGCAAATGTTTCGTGTGTTGATTTAGGAAACATACTGCATTCAAGAATCAGATAAATATGAGTAGCAGAGCAGAACAAGAAACTACCACGTGTAAGAGAATGCAAAGACCAGCCAAATGGAAGAAATGGAATGTAAATATCAGTTAATTATGATCAAGATTGAAATCTAGAATTTAACCACATAAAGCAAGAGCAGCATATTACCAGGCCTCATCAAGTAGCGCAATAACTCCTCCAGGTTTCTGTAAAAGATTAAATTACTCATTTATTAGATAAACTAGTCGCAGACCCGCGCATTGCGCGAGATAATTTTTTTTAAGGTGATCTTATTAAATATATTTGGAATAATAAGTAATAACACTCTCCCATTTTGTTTATATTAATAACAAAATATTTTAAATTTATTTAAGAATTTGTTTATAAATGTTTAACCATGGTTAGTAAAGACATTACTCATAACTTAAGAATTAAAATACAAATTTATAAAATTCTAAAATATTTGAAATGACAAATCTCTCCATAACTCATTGGGAAAATAAAAGGGGGAAAAAAAAGAAAAGAAGCAAAAGACATTACTTAATATTTTGAAATACACTTTAATTTAAAATTTTAAAATAAGATAATTTAATTTTAAAATTAAGGATAATTTTGGAACCTATCTTAAGCACAGGCAGGTTAATACACAATATTTTAATATTAATTAAACAAAGTTTGATTAAACAAATGTAAAGAGTGAAAATATTTTTTCCTTTCAAGTTTGGGGTAGAGTGTCATTTCTTCAAACCTCAAGGAAGGGGAATGTAATTACCCCTATATTCTTCTTCTTCTTCTTCTTCTTCTTCTTAATAATTGATTTTTCATTTTCTTTTAAGTTAATAAAAACCTTACATATACCTTTTTATTTATTTATAGAATATACATTTTTTAAAACTTTACATATCTTTTTTTTTTTTTTAAATGTGAATCTTTACATATACCTTAAGTAAACTCTATATATTCCACTTCTTTAAATGTGTAAAATCATAGACTACTACTTCATAATGATAGTAACTAATTAGTTTTATCACTTTTTTTCTTCATAATTTCATTTATAACATTTTTTACTATTATCATATATTTACTGGCTAATGATTTTCATAACAGAGGTGTTAAATGAGATGTAGCATTGTTTATTAGATTTTTAAATGCAATTGTGTATGAAGATTACATATATATATATATAAAGTTAAATGAAATGTCAAAAAAGGGATTTTAAAATTTTCTAACTTTATTTCTTATGTAATTTCTATTATTACATGAGAACATCTCCTTTTAGTTATGAATTAGAGTTTGATTAGTTTTTTAGTTTAAATATATTGCTATGATTGTGTATAATTATTGATTATTGGTTCAATTTTTTAAGTGAATCTAATAGTTGATTTTATTGCACTGTAAAGTTTTTAATGTTCTCCATATTGATCGTATTTATTTTTATATTTACTTCTCCTTACAACCTCTTTGTTTTCCAATTAATAGTTACTAAATGACATTTGATCTCTCTCTCTCTCTCTCTCTCTCTCCATAGGCAACCTACTGTTTTCCAAAATTTGATGATGATTTTATTACATTAAATTTGCATTGTAGTTTTTTTTTTTTTTTCATTTAATTTTGCTAACCTTAAGTTAGTATATCCATAACTATTAGTTTCTTTATATTATATTTGGTTTGATATCCTCATTATTATTATTATTATTATTTATTTAGTGTTTCCTAATTGGCATTTGTTTTGTATTATATTTTTTCTTTGATGTATTGGGTTTGAGAATGAGTGTGTCCCTAGTATTACTCCACTTTATGACGACACTTTTATTTATTGAAATTAAGTAAAA
>NW_027069547.1:1298774-1351339 GCF_002906115.3 Quercus suber
ATGTTCATTCCTTGTGTGAATGAACATAGTAATCACTTTTGCTTAAGTGACTACTGGTGTTGATCTTGCCATGAATTATTGCTTTTATGCTTATGTTCATTTTTGCTTGATCATGCTTATTTTGCTCAATATGCATATTAAGTTTTCTGCATACAATGATATTGCTATGTTATTGTGTTTCAGGAGTTACTTATTCATATGTTCAAGAGCTTTACAGAATCTAGAGTTAGGTGTGAGTGAGTTTTCCAACTGTTCCCAACTCACGTTTAAGTCTAGAGTCTGTTGTAGGGTTTTGTCACGAAATAGCCAAAGGGGGAGATTGTAAGGTTGAATTTAATCAACCATTTAATTGGCTTTATTCCGTGACCAATTTGCTTGTAATTTAGCACTTAGCAACCCTGTATTTAGGTGGGAAAATTGTAAGGGTAGTGTGTGAGAAGATGTGAAGAAAAGTTCAAAAGTGTGCAAGAAAAACAGAGGCTCACGGTTAGGGCTCGCGGGTGGATCGCAATTGGCAAGCCGCCAAAAGCTGGCACGTGAGAGGCACACTGGGAAGCTGAAGGGTCACGCCAGCTATCACGTTATAGGACAAAAGTTCCAGACTGGCCAGGCCGTTACGTCGCGACTTGAACTCACGACTTGGACAAGCCGCGAGACCAAGTCGCCAACTTGCCCTGTTTGGCAAAAACTGACGTTTTGCATTCCCTTCTCACCCTACTATATATACACCCTTATACCCATCATATTGAGAGAGCTTCCAGAGAGAATTTTGTGAGAGAAAACTCTAGAGAAAAACAAGATTGCCTCAGCCCCAATCTTCATCTAAAGAGACTCTACAAATTCCTCTACTCTCTTCCTCTCCATTGTCATACCCTTGAGAGGTTATTTACCAAACCCTTATCTCACCACACCCACGTCTGTGAGAAGGTCCATTTGGTGCTTAGGGAAGCAGTTTGGAAAGGAACCTGTAACACCCCATAAATTTTCTTACACCAATTTAATTAATTATACGTAAATTATAAGGAGGCCCACAATTAAATGGATTAAATTAAAGTGGGCCTAAGATATTAAAAAAATAAAAATAAATAGGATAGATACTATGGAATATGAAGCCCAAGTGAAGCGGCATAAGTAAATATATGGGCCTTGATAACCCTAGCCTTTTACCTTTTAAGTTACACGGGTAAGTACATAAAGAAGTTCCTTTTTGTTTTTAGCCGCAACACATGTTTGAGCTGTTTCCTTTCTTCTCTATGGCTGTGCAAAGTATCTCAGGTATGGTTGTCTTGCTGAATTTTTTTTGGAAGTTGAAAGATTTACAGAGTTGGAATTAATCTATGGCTAGTAATTGTCCTCACATGGGTCTGGGCAATTGTTCTTTTGGTACCAAGTAAAATAACTGCTCATAACATCTAAACGTATCACCTATATTGATGGGAAAGCCGGCTAGGATGATTACATATTATAATAAGAATTGTATATATATAGTCGTATGGTCCTCCATAGGCTTTGAAATTGGTTTGACCGAATTATAGTATTGGGATAGAAATCATCCCACGTTCTCAGGGAGAAATTTTGCTTGAATTTGCTTTAGTTGCTAATAGGACAAAAAGGCCTGACTTCATAAAATCTACCCTAGCAATATATCAAAGGAAAAATTGTAGGCACTAGATTGACAGATTAAAGCCATCACGTGCTTTCAATGTTAAGTTGAATATATATATATATATATAATATCAGAGTCAATGGACATCCAGTGGCATCTAGATGGAATGCCAAGCAACAAATTAAGGCAATACGTGGCTTCCAATATTAGATTGGATAGATATAATATTAGAGTGAATTAGATAGTTAAGTGAATGAATAGAGAATTTGGATAAATCAATATTGTCTAGGATAAAATTGTTTAAGTGTGAAAACTGATTTTAAGTGAGAAATTGTGTATTGATGAACCTATTTTTGGTGTTGTTAGGTTCTAATTCTACTGAATTGTTGTGATTCGAGAGAGGTTGATATCCTTTATTTTTGCAACTAAGAGGTAAGTGGTGTTTACTAATTTTGGAGGTTTTCCCAAAGTAGTGTTGATTATTAAACTATTTTATATCAAAGAAACATGTTGATATTTTATATATGAATTGATATTTTATAAATGTTTGATGTGTACATTGACTATTCGTTTTATGAAAATCTTGTGGGACAACCTGAATTTATTTAAACTTGTATGCGTGAATATATCTTTATATTTTTGAGAATTATGAATGGATTATTTTTGTGAGCATATTGAAATGTGTTTTGGAAACCTATGGCAAGTCGTGAATAGAAGCTCAGTATGGTATCTAGTCCTTAGCAAGGGACAATCATACTGCAGCTAATCCTTAGCAAGGGACGGTCCCAAAAAATGGGACAGTGCACATTTAATAGCTCCTTAGCAAGGGAGTATATTATTGAGGATCCAAAAAGGAAGCTCCTTAGCAAGGGAGTGCACCTTTTGGTTCCAAAGGAACTATCCTTAGGGAAAGGGGATGAAAAGGAAGTTCCAGTCCCAAAAAGGAGGACAGCACAACCCTGTCAACGGGGCGTAAACGTTGACCACGAGAAAAGCCTAGGAAATTGTTATGTGATGATAGTGATATATATATTATGATGGCTCACAATATAAAGATATTTGTTCTTATATATATGAAATATTTGATGATGAATATTGATGAGTTGCAAGTTATGAAATTGTTGTAAAAATTATTTATTTGAAAGGTTTGTTCCCACACCCCAATGTTAGTGAATTCCACTTATTGAGTTATCTCACCCCCCCCTTTTATTTCCCATTACAGATACATTAGAGGGATTATTGGAGTAGAGATGCTTGGGAGACAGCACTTACGAACTATTTTGTGGAATTAAGGATTTTATTGTTATTTTTATGGCATCAAATATTGTATTGGAGAATTATTTTGAGGATGTTTTGTCTTTGGTGAATTAGAGCTCTGACATTTTGTGATGAGATTTAAGATTGCTGGTTCCTTTTATTTAATATTTTTAGGAATTATTCAGATTAAATAGACTTTTATTGTTTATGATTTTGGGGCGTTACAGAACCAATATACATTGGTTGATGCTATGGTCAAGTAGTGGAATCCGGTAAGCTAAAGAAGAAATAGGTTCGGCGTAACCTCGTTGGAGCAAGAAGCTTGGAGGGCTTAGGTACTTGGGTAGATTAGGCTTGGAGGGTCTTCTGCTGTTCATGTATCCCAACTATATTCTTTAGTGGATTTTATCACCACTTGGAGGGCGGCAGAGAGGTTTTACGCCGAAAACTTCGGTTTCCTCTTCGATAACACATCATGTATTATCCGTGTGTTTGCATCTCTCTTTCCTTTATCTTTACCTTATATTTACTGCTGTGGATGTGTTTATATTTGGTTTAGATCATTTTATCAAATCTGTTATAAGCTTGTTATCATATTCCGCACATTAATTGTTTGATATAAAGCTTGAATTGATATTTTTGTATCTGGAGGTCTAAACGTTCAAGGGTGTTTCATACCCATATTGAACTTTCACTAACTACTAAAACAGAAGTCCTTTAAAACGTTGCCTCAAAATGAGAAACACAAAATTCTAAGTTAAAATATTGTGTAATAGCTGAAACCTTTTCAATCAGATAAAGCACATCTTGGTTATTGACAAACTCAATATAGCTCCAATCTTTCTCTTCTTTGGTATACTCTTCCTGCTCTTCTTTTTAAACACATGCTGCAATAGCACAATTAAAAATAACCAAAATCAGCCTATAAGCTATCCCAAAAATTAGGACCCAAAACCACTGGTATTGACTAATAACCTGACATGATTGAAATGCAGTTGTAGTTTTTCATTTGTGAAAATGATGCAGAACTGCTCAAAACTGTTTAATAAGAAGATGTCAGCACAAAACTAATGAAAAATTGTTTGTAGTTGTGCACTTTTCTTTGTCTTTCTTTTCTTTTGGTTGTCGTCGTAGTTGTTGGGCACGATGTCATTGGAGCACAAGCTTCATAACTTCATGTGATACATAGTGTCCGCTCTCTGCCTCTAAAGAAACGAAATTTATCTTGCTCCAGTGAAATCAAAAGATTGTAAAAGCATACCTATTGCACTTAAAACTTTCAAAACCATAGATATCAAGGACTCCAATTATTGACTTTGAGTTTGGATCCTGTCCAATAGAAATGTTAATTTTTTCCACAAGCCTGTCAAAGCAAGTGGTAAATCAAAATATTATCAAACACATACAAAGATAAGAAGACTATAATACAAACCAGGGAGAAAATAAAACGTCTAATGAGCCCCTTACCAGTCAAACAAGCGAGAATATATTGTCTTGGCTAATGCATCTCTGCTAGCAATTGCATTTTCAGGTGCAAGAGTTCTTGTAATAATTTCTTCAGGTGTCACCATTACACGTTTAATCAGAGCATCTTCCAAGCTCTGGGCATCACACCTGTAAAATGATTATGATTAACAGTGAAACATGACACTATTAAGTAGATTTCAAAACAAGATTCAAAGATGCACTTCTAATGTGAGGAAGTAAAAGAAACACACTTAAGAAATTCTGCGGTCATATTAAGATGGAATCTCGACTTTTCATCCTTAATGACTGAGGAATCTATTTCCTTCCCTTTGGCAAAATTAATATTACCAAGGTGAAGAATTGCAGCTACAACCGTGAATATTGCCTCCTGAAAAGAATTCTATAATGATGAGAAATCTGGTTGAACCTTCATAAAGAACATGCATCATCTAAAGTTACAGAAAGGCAACCTCTTCTTCCTCATTAATTTCAACAGTTTCCATAGCCCTTCTGGTTGCAAGATATTCATGAGCATCATTTACACCATCCAGCTCATAGTAATTTGATTTATTTAAATAATGGAAAGTATTTGGACTCCCCAACTTATATTTCGCAATGTCCTACAAATATTTGAAAACAAAAGGTAAAAATAAAAATTTTGAAATGGAACTTATACTTACAGATAACACTAACAATAGTTGAACCTGCTTGATTTAAAAGATAAATATAGAGAAACAAATTGACAAGCAGAATAGTGTAAAATAACTCAGGTGGTGCAGCACAAAGGAGGTAAACACAAGACCTTTCAAGCAGGATACATTCTAATTGCTGTCCCAGATATCCATTCTTGTCAAATTGGATTTCAACAAATTTACCAAAACGACTACATAGTAATGTCATGATGACATGAAAGAGACATTATAATGAGAACTTCAAACAGAGATATCTCAAAATAAGCATGGTTAAGAAATATATGCAGTCTGTATAATCAAAATGAAGAAGAAATGAAACTATAAAGCATAAAATGAATTTCCATATGATTAATGCACACCTTGAGTTGTTGTTCCGAACTGTTTTGGCATTACCAAAGGCCTCAAGAACTGGGTTGGACTGAAATATTTAAAAAAAAAAAAAAATTAAATCAATGAGGACACAAACCTTGTTTTTACTTGGTTCTTGAGATAGTATGTCAAGTATATGCTCATATAGGGAACTTTGAAATCCAGAAATAGAATGCAACTAATAATAACTTCATCATACATTCATACCTCCAGAATTTTCTGTTCAACTGTTCGTCCTTCTACTCCAGATCACCCACCTAAATGTGCAAGATATCTCATGAGCATCTTTGTTGTCTCAGTTTTACCAGCACCACTTTCTCCACTAACCAAAATTGAATTGCTTTTTCCTTCATTAATCATTGCCCTATTATCTTAAACAGAATGTCAAATAAGAAACTAACCCACAGGTAAACAAAAAAGCAGTGACATCCAGAAGGTGAATCTAAATTAACCTGTATGCAACATCTGCAACTACAAAGACACGAGGACTCAGCTCCCCAAGAGCAGCTCCATTGTATTGTTCCATCATGTGTGTGTCATATAGATGAGGCAATCATTGAAATGGATTAATTGCTATCAGGATATTTCCCGTGTATGTCTGAGAAAGGTAATTTCAAGTATTACATCCAAAAATTATTTCTAGACAGTTGCTTCAGGATATTAACATGTCCAAGGAAAGATAAAAAGTAACATAGTAAAAAAAAAAAAATTAAATCAATGAGGACACAAACCTTGTTTTTACTTGGTTCTTGAGATAGTATGTCAAGTATATGCTCATATAGGGAACTTTGAAATCCAGAAATAGAATGCAACTAATAATAACTTCATCATACATTCATACCTCCAGAACTTTCTGTTCAACTGTTCATCCTTCTACTCCAGATCACCCACCTAAATGTGCAAGATATCTCATGAGCATCTTTGTTGTCTCAGTTTTACCAGCACCACTTTCTCCACTAACCAAAATTGAATTGCTTTTTCCTTCATTAATCATTGCCCTATTATCTTAAACAGAATGTGAAATAAGAAACTAACCCACAGGTAAACAAAAAAGCAGTGACATCCAGAAGGTGAATCTAAATTAACCTGTATGCAACATCTGCAACTACAAAGACACGAGGACTCAGCTCCCCAAGAGCAGCTCCATTGTATTGTTCCATCATGTGTGTGTCATATAGATGAGGCAATCATTGAAATGGATTAATTGCTATCAGGATATTTCCCGTGTATGTCTGAGAAAGGTAATTTCAAGTATTACATCCAAAAATTATTTCTAGACAGTTGCTTCAGGATATTAACATGTCCAAGGAAAGATAAAAAGTAACATAGCTCACATAGATTTCATTAAGTTCATATCTAGTGGCCAAGTTTTGCAGAACTCCAGGTTCATGCAAATAGGAAAGCTTTGTCATGTCATCTACCCCTCCAGGAGGAGCTTCAGTATTTTTTGCAAACACTTTTGATATACTTGTAATGACCTGCACCAGTCATCAACTAGATTAGAACTAGATTTACATGCAAGAGAAACACGTAAAAACTTTAGTTGCTGATTACCTAAAAGTTGCACTTTCTTTTAGGGAAATTGACTAAACTATAGATATATTAAAGATACAAGGGAGAATTATATACTAATACGTTCAATTTCTTAATACTGAACAGAGAGGCTAGGTCTATTTGGACAAACCATTAACATTAGTTCAAGAAGAGTCTTTGGTATAAATAGGAGTTCTTCTATGTTTGGCTTAGGTACAAATTTACTGTATTTATGAAAATGCGAGAGTTATTCTCATGTTTGTTGTAGAATACTTAGAAAAAGTCCTAGAAGCTGGGTAGCAAATGCGACTTAATAAAACAGTCTTATTAGAATAGAGATCTTCATTTAGTATTGTACAAAATGTTACATGATATGGCAAAACTTTCAACATGTTCTGTTATCAATTTTTAATTGTGTTGATACCATCACTTTAATTTACAAGTCTTCGATAGGGAGATGGCAAGCTACCTAATTTAGACAAGCAAACTGCTTCCATTTTCCTTTCAGCTATAAAACAAAAATGTCATTGACTTTATCGCATATGGTTAAATCCTTAAACTTTTGAGAGAGCTTAAAAACGAGAATCAGAAGCCAAGAAGTGCAAAATATATAGCACTATCCCTCACAAAGTTTTGTTCAAAATTGGTGGAGCCATGCCTAAAGCTTAATAATTATAAATTCTTTGTTGTATGAGAGAATACAGGGGAGAGGTTGTAACTTAAGAAACAAAAGCACAAAGAATCAGAGATAATCATGCCCAAGAACTTAACACTGTAAGCCAATATGAACTGACTCTTCACATGATTGTGCAGCTCTGATCACCATACCAATAGGGTTTTTCCCCCTTTAGATTGTTGTCTGCAGTGACACTCTAATGACCTTGATTCTGGATAGGCAAACAATAATCTTTCTTTCTTTGCTTAATAGTTTACACTATGCTCACGCTTAACCTCTTGTTTCATCTATAATTAATTCTGCCGTTAATCTTAGATTAGATTATAAGGTTGAAAGCTCCCAATGTACTCAACGTAACTTCTGTACTAAATCATTGAAAACCACTTTACTTGAACCTGTCTTTTCCTATATTTTTAGAAGAACTTCGAAATTCTCAAAAAAAATTGTGTTTAGATGAGGAATTTTGAGGTGAAATTTTACTCAAAGTTGTAACTTGATAGTTCCCAATATCGGTTTCATTTGCTTGTGTTAACAAGAAAGGTAATCCAAAAATCCTGCAGAATTTTGAACTTGGAATCAAGTTTCCAAATCCCAAGTTCAAATTCCATAGGGAATGTGTCATTTGATGATCATATGGTATCATAATGTTGGCAGTGGTGACGATTGTGGTGGTGGTAGTGGCAATGCCGATGAGTGCTAGTTGTGGCAGTGGTGATGGCCGTGACACTGGCAGGTGATGGTAGTGGTACCAGCAATGGCAGTGGCAACAACTTTTAGGGATTGTATTGCAATTGTATTCTAATGAGAAGGAGGGAAATCAGTTAGTGGCAGTTATTGATAGCTGTGAGTTGGTTGTGACAGTTGGCTAGTGGTTACTGTATCAATCAGTTAGAGTAGGGGATTAGGGAATTGCTAAGTGATGTATAAAGAGGGCATTACTGATCGAATGAAGAATAAGCAATAAGAATGTTCTAAATTCAGTTCCAATTCTTTTCTTCCTTTTATCTCTCTCTCTCTCTCTCTTGGAGGACCAGCTGACCTCGAATACAGCTAGATACATACATTTCTTGATTTCCACACCTAACAATTGGTATCAGAGCAGTGACTCTGCGACAACGATGGGCGAGACACAATCCACTGCCACGACCAATGAAGCTATTGCTTCTCTTCGAGCTACTTCAGATCATCTTAGTAAAGACATCCGAGAGATTCAAAAGATACAAGAAATCCATACCAGAACCTTGAACGAGATGAATCAACATCTCACAGCTATTTTGCAGAAGTTGAGTTCTGATGATGAACCCAGGGCACGATCATCTCAAGAAAATTCACCCCCCAATTCGAAGTTCTTCAGCATTGTCTCTTGTGAAACCTGTTAAGATTGATTTCCCACGCTTTTCAGGTGAAGACCCTGCTAGCTGGGTGTATAAAGCCAAGCAGTATTTTGGGAATGCCTTTGATAGAACCAGAGTGGTTTTATGTTAAGCATAATTTTTTTTTTCTTCTCATTTACATACATCATCAAAAAAATATGACTATAAAATCAAAGTTGAGCTGGGCTTAACAGAATTCTAAGAATTTCAGTAAGGACAATTTGATTTGAAGTTAAGCTAGGTTGTCATGCACTGTTATTGATGATTGCAGGTCTTTATCATATATTTCACAGAGTGATACAGGTTCATGTTATTCAAGAGACCAGAAAGAATTGTTGGCAAAGATAGTGTACTAGATCTTGATTTCTGGTTTGATCATGAAATGTACATTGAATAAAATGTTATGGATTATGAATCCTGCCTATGATGTGTTAGAACTATTTATCTACATAGTGTTAGTCACAGAAGACCATGAAATAATATTTCATCTCTTTAGATAACTTTGATATGATCAAGCAAGGATAAAATGCATTGATATCCTTTGAACTTTATTCCAGTTGCACAAAAACCCCTAAACTAACTTTTTCAATCCCTTTTTTCTGTATAAGAAATAGCATAATTTATTCATAGAAACTATTCTTATTACATCAGTATTCACCACCTGCCACACAAAGGCAGGGGTCTCATCCAACTACACCCTCACTCTTTCATTTTAGTTAGGCTGAAAGCATGCGCTAACACAGCAAATGAGCCTGTGACAAACGTCAACACCATTGTTCCCGTGGCAAGTATGGTTAAATTGGCGGCCATATTTGTACACAATCGACGCACTGCAAAAGTAACGCGTGTGGTGTGAATCCATATTGGCATGATTAGGTAGATGAAGAGAGCAGAAGTAGATAATACCAAGGCTATGGTATCTATAATAATGAATGCTTTGAAACTATCATTTTTCGTCAGAATTGCAGATCCGGCATTTCTACCATCTTGAAAGAAACCCCCGGGCACGGTAATGCCTGCTGCAAAGGTCACGGTTGCAATGAGTGCATTCACTATCGCTGAGGTTTTGGCATATGTTTCCATCATGGAAATCATTGCCTTGAATTGACTGTCAATGATTTGTGCTTTTTCTGGGAGTCGCTGACATTTTTTAAAATTAAGCCTCTCAAAATGTCTCATAACCTTTTCAATCTGCAACATGTAGAATAAGTGTTTAAGAAAGGTAAGAGCGAATATTAGGAGTGCAGGATTATAGCGGGGGAGAAACAAATGAAACTATGAATTTTGAATTCTTTTTCAATTAATAAAGTAAAACTATGAAAGGAAAATGAAAATGTTAAATATACTACGAATTTTTTTTATTAATAAAAAGATACTACAAATTTGAGAAGTCGTGTTTTATGTTGGCTCAATTTAGTGAAAAAAGTTTATCTGTAATGCATTTTATTAGTGATATATTGTTTTCTGGGTTTTCATATAATTTAGTGACAAAAGTTTATTTGTAATGCATTTTATTAGTGATATATTGTTTTCTGGGTTTGCAGATCGACATATTCCCCTGCTCTTGTGCAAAGATCAGCAGAAACCCCATTCCCATGTCTAATCATTTTAAAAAATAGTACGCAAGCTACACAAAATCCTCAGAGCATAAATTTTTCTGAGGGATTTCCTCCGTATTTGAGTGTCGATAACAAAAAGTACTTGAAAGAGAGCAAAAAGAAGCCTAGTCACATCATATAGCGCAAAATAAACACACACACACACACAGATATATATATATATATATTATACAACAAATATTAGCCAAAAAAAATGCGGCTAACATTACAAATTACAATTTGAAGTAGTAGGCAGCTGTAAGGATAAAAATATTACGAAATGAAAGCCTAATGGATAACAAAAGAAGCCTAATGTAGTGTAACTAGTAGTGCAAATACCCATCCTACTACAGTGAAGATATAATAATAATAATTAGCCAAGAAAGACCAAACAATAGCCTGGGAAGAAAAAAAATTATTAATACAATTACACATTGAGCTGTGGGAAATGAAATATATGCAGAGGTTCTGTGGGATCATCAACCTTCAAAGAGTACTGCCAATTGAGAAGAGAAGAGATTGCTGGCAGGCAAGTATAACCACTTGATTTCATTCTGAGCGTTGTAATAAGAATAAAAAGCTTCAGTTTTTGCGAATAAGAGGTGGAGGATCAATTTCAGGAAGTTTGATTTGTTGCATTGACTTGGAAATGTCATCCATAGTGAATGGAATGCTGCACTTTGAACAAAAGCAGTGTTGGTTTTAGCCATACAGAGGAGGCATGAAGTAAAGAAGTGATACTAAAAGCATGCCGTAGTTAGAGATTTTTACCTCTAGTCATAATCCAAAAAGAAAGAACTGCTGACAGCATTGTTTGAGTCCTGGTCGTCATAAATCTCATACTTCATTAACATGCACATAGTCAAAACTTTTGAGTGAGTTTATAGAAATGAATCTGCAACAGGTTGATCAATGATTTAAGGATAGATAATTAGAATCCATAATGTCAAATAACAGAACAGGTTTAAATTCTAGAACGAATTGAATGATAAACCCTACAAGGGGATATATAAAAAGTAAAAACTGCAATCAGCCCCGCAGAAATGAATTCAGAACATAACCACTGAAAAGAGACATATTGGGTCTAATTATTTTTCTTGAGAAAAGCTGATGAGCTAGACAAATTGGTTTAGAGTCTTCAAAAAAACAAAAGGTGGAAATGGTATTCCAAAGACAATCTTTTATAAGCAATTAGTTAGCAAACAGCCCATGAGGTAAGTACCCGACTAAAAGTTTAGTATGTACACAACTTAAATCAGTAGATATACTGTGAGTACCATATTTGTCATCCCAGCACGTTGTAGTGTTTACTACTGATTCTGTATAAATGCTAAGTACCCGAAAGAGGCAACAAGTCAACAAGTCACCGAATTTGGACAACTGCATATAGCCTTTATTACATAAAAATTGTGGCGCACTCTTAGGATAATAATGCAAAAATATTGATCAACAAGTCACCGAAAAATAAAATTAAAAATAAAAAAGGCCAGCAATCAATGTCTTGAAGAACCACTTGGAAAGACAATTTGCTTTTATGGAAGACTTTTAGCAAAATCGAATAATTTGTGTGCAAAACGAGAATCAGCTATTATATTAAGAAAGTTTTAATATCAATTTAATGAGAAATAAAAAAAAAGAAAAACTATAAAAAGAGTTAGTTACTTTTTTTTCTTTTCTCATAAAAAACATTTAAAAATAGTTACTAAACCAATATATTTAGAACATCTATTAACTTTCTCTTATAATATTATATCATTGGGTAGTACCTAAAAGTTTAAGCACCCAACTACCCGAAAATGGCAGTACCCACAGGAAAGTAGTGCGCAAAACAAAGTCAACAAATCAGGAGTTTGATACAAAATGAAAAATCATCACACGGTTACGTGTAAGATGGTTTGGTGGCTTAAATCAACAAGTCAAAGTATTCATAAAAGATATGACTCTGTGTGAATTAAGATGGAAAAGAAGGGATTGCTTTGATTAAGGTGGAAGTATTCCAAGAGAAAAAGGTGACTACTTGATTAAGGTCGAGCTATCCCAAAAGGAAAGAAGACACTCAAGGACAATTGATGGAATTTGAGTCAATGTGAGATTGTTGGGAAATTGTCTCAAATTCCAATTGTGGCTTGGAAAGTCAATTAAGTTTCCTAGTTGAAGAAGGAAAAATTAATTTGAGTTTCCTTTGTGTGGAAGAAAAAACTATTCTTTGGTGTATAAGGAAATTCTATTCATTGTTAAAGAAGTAATGCATTCCTAATACAATAGGGAGTAGGAAAAGAGTCGAATAAGTAAACAATACTACAAATAATTTGATGGCTTTGACCCAAGGGTCCTCCCTATGGGGAGAGGGAAAATAAAGCATGAAACCAAGAGAGAAAAAATAGATTTTTGGTTGGGAGGAACGCAAGAGGAAGGAGAGAGTAAGGTCCTTTAAGGAGACAACCAATAGAGAGAGCTGTGCGTGGAGAAGAAAATAAAAACGAGAGAGCAAAGTGTTGTTGTTGTAACACCTGCCTTACTTAACTTTAATTTAATTGCTTCTGGAGTGGAGTTGATTAATTATTTCATTTATTTGAAAGTGATATTATTTTATATTATGATATCTACAAAGAAAATAAATAGAAGAAAATATAACGTGAAGTGTTATTTTTATGAATTATTTATATTTAACTTTTAGTCCCCTTATCAGTGAAGGAAAATGATAAGAAATTAAAACTTATTTAGATTAGGAGTTTAAGTGTTATTGGAATTATTTAGAGTTCTAGCCTATCTAGACAACCTTAATTTGAGTGTAATTGGGAACCAGTCGCTAACCCGTGCAATGCACGGAAAAGCTATTGACTCTAAAAAAAAAAATGAAGAAATATTTAACTTTTATACTTTTCCATAGTTTAGAAGTGTTGTCCAACATTGAATGTTATTGAGTTGCATGTACATAGTTACCGAAACCTACAAAGTAATTGACAATTCTTAAATTAATAAAGCAAAACTCCTAATAGTTATATACACACACACTCAAAACTAATATAAACTGCAAATATATTGATAAGCCAAGAATGTACTGACCCCTTATGATGAATTAATCAATTAATTTAGCCAAGTTAATTAATTAATCAAATTTACATGCAATTCACGTGGCAATACAAAAAAATCACCAACTAATCTAACATGCAGAGGAAAATAAAGTTGACATGGTAATTTGTTTACGAATAAGGAAAACCTACATAGCAAAAACCTCACCAGGTAATTTTAAAGTCACCACTCCTGAGAATCCACTATTATCATAACAAGTGGTTACAAGTAAAGGAATCACAGTATCTTATACCAACCTACAGTTGAACCCTTACCCCAATACCTAATTGAAATTGTTCTACAGTGACAATCTCTCATTTTCAATGCACAGTTCCCAATACGTGACTAACCAATTTGATGCACGAATCCAAGTACGTGACTAGCAAAAAATACATGGCTCCTAGTATGTGACTAACACAACAACTTAAGAAGGATGTTGGCTGCAAAGTTCTTCAGTTCATCAACACAATAAAGATCACGAAACTCCTTGGTTACAAAACTCAACGGCATACAAACGCAGCGGCTCCTTGAAGAGAAAGATGAACTAAGGCAACTTAGTTTCCGGTCACAATATGCTTCTGAAAAACCTTTGCGTTGAGGTGCATCATCTGTGACGGCTCTTAAAATAATCCTTATATATGTTTAGGGTTGTGAGTAAAAAAAGCCCAAACACGTATTCACGAATTGGAGTGAAATCAGAACTGAAAATCTGATTTTCATAAATCTCGACAGATAGCTTAGCTGTCGAGCAGCTATTGAGCATCAAGCTTGAATAGCCTTTTAAACCTCAATAGATGTTAACTGTCAAGCTTTAAAATCCAGCACTTCTTCACTTGAATCTTGGACAGATTTGCATGGCTTTTATTAACACTTAAACTTGAAACATTATTTCTTGAAGTATTAAACATATCCTAGATTTACCCAATTACAAGTAAAGTGTATTTTGTCAGAGAATTAGCCAACTCTATAATTGACATATGTTCCTAACATAATTTACATGTCTTAACATATATAAACAAAGACCATGATATGAGGAAGACACACCAAGTTTCAAATTTGAGTAGCAATATAATGTTCTTGTAGTAATAACAATATAGACAATTCAAAACATGGAAAAATATCAAAATTATAATACCTAATTCCATTATCTTTTATGTTGAATCCAAACAAATAATAAATTGAAATTAATCCAAAAAAATAATTAATCAACCAAAAATCATAGCTTTTAATAAGAAAACAAAAAATCACATGAACCTAAATAAAAAGCATTTAAAGTGAAGAATTAAGATCAACCAACTGAGATGCAAATACCAAAAACCCCAAGACTTAAAACTTCAAAATTTATAGAATTCCCAAATTCTACTTTAAAACCAAA
This sequence comes from Quercus suber, assembly GCF_002906115.3. Classification (NCBI taxonomy): domain Eukaryota; kingdom Viridiplantae; phylum Streptophyta; class Magnoliopsida; order Fagales; family Fagaceae; genus Quercus; species Quercus suber. Next base: position 1,313,793 of record NW_027069547.1, read on the forward strand.
CCAAATTCAACAAATTTATATATAACATACCTAATAAAAATTTATTGTTCCCTAGGCTGGAAGGCATAGGTTGCAACTTTGATTTTCCTCCAAAAAATAGAGATATTTTATCTACCATGTACAATAAAAAAAAAAAAAAAAATTAGTAAAAATTTCAACCCAAAAACTAAACCCACGAAAACAAAGTCAATATAAATATGAAGATTAACCCAAATACTCAAAAGAAAATCAATTCTAAACATAACAAAAGAATAAGATAGAAAGAAAATCTCGGGCACATATGAAAGCAAATAAAAAATTCAACATAAAAGATAAAATTCATTGATAAGAATATAAACAAATATCCACATATGTGAAATTGAAACTTTATTAATAATAACAATATAAACAAATTCAACATGAATTCATTAATCAAAGAAGAAAGTTGAGTCAAATTGCTTGTGTTTTTATTTTTTTATTTTTACGTTAGTCTCTTTTTTATTTTTTCTTTTTCTTTTTTTTTAATCCTAAAGTGAAGTTAAGTTTAGGGTTTTAAGGTGGTAATTGCTAAGGTTTTGAGGGGGGCAAAAGAGACTCGCAACAAGAGTCTGTCTCTCTATTTTTTTTTTTTTCCCCTTAATCCTTTTTTTTTTTTGGGTTAAGGAGGGGAGAGAGTCCTACCAGGAGTCTCTCTCTCTTCTCATTGATTTATATTTATGAGTTATTCATGATATATGTCTTTATTTTGTGTTTTGTGAAGTCAAGAATTTATTTTTGTTTTACTTGTATTTTCCACACATGCGTTTATGCATTTGTTGAGTATTTCAAGAAATATACAGCTGCTGTCTATACTTGCAACTGATGAATAGTAGTTATGTTGGACTATTTTGTAATGGACATTATTTTTGTAAAGGGCTTTTACTTGTAACTTTGAGCATTGCATTTGTGTTTTGTCACGGATTGCCAAATGATGAGTTTGTTAGGTTCTAAGTATTTAGGAACTAATGTATTAGAACTCTAATTTGTATTGTTGGCAAACCATGATCAAAACAGGTTTTTAGTCTTGTTTTAGGCTTACTCAAAGTATGTGTTTTATGTAAAGTTGGAATCAAGCTACTGCAGAATTCATTGTGCAATTCGGTCTGGCTCAATCGATTGAGAATTAGACTCGACTGATCAAAAGTCGGGCAAATTTTTTTTTTTTCTGTAGAATTTCCAACTCAGCCTTAAGCCTATATGACATTTAGGGTTTTATGTTTTGCCCTAGGTATAAAAGGGAAACCCTAGCCACATTTTAGAGGTTGCTCTATTTGCTGTGTGTGTGAATCTCTTGTGAAATCTGAGAGGTGATTGCCTTCACACATGCTTAGGATTATCAAGAAGGAGATTTCATTGAGAGCTTGATAATTATTCAGTTGCTGCACAAAAAAGCTTAAAGAGACACAAGCGGCAGTGCTTGTACTTGTTGGAGAATCCAAGAAAGAAGGAGTCTGTGGTCTCGGAGCTTGCACGTGGTCGTGTCAATAAGTTTTCTACATGAGGTAGCAATAATGATGTTAGTAGTCTAAGTCGCTATTGTAAAACTTTGATTCTTTTGTAGTGAATTCAGTTTTACCTTGAGGATAGCTAGGTTAAATCCTCCCCAGGTTTTTTACCAGTTTGGTTTTCTTGGGTGATCATATCTTTGTGTTTTTTATATTCCGCACTTTACATTGATATGATATATGATTGTGTTAACCTAGATCTAGAATTTGGACTAAGTAGTGACTTGACTTGTTAACTAGGTTAATCCAGTTGTGTTTTAAGGGGTCTAAAAACAAACATACTATATGATTCATAAACTTAATTTTTAATTTTTATGCATAATTTTTTACTATAAAAACTTGCAATTAAAACAATTGATTGATGACATAACAATTGATCTTTGATCTTCTAGGAATTTTGCAAGTATGGATGATATAAGAAGAAAATGTAATACAATTGTGGATTTGTCAAAATTCACATCTAGTAAATATATATATTGAGTGAAGTTGTAGCCAAACCTTATCCTTAAGTCTTTTTATGTAAAAAAGAAAAGAAAAGAAATATTTAAGAAATATTATCATAATAATTAGTAAAGATTGCATACTATTAAATATTAAACATGCGTACTTAAAAAAAAAAAAAAAAAAAAAACTTTGAAAAACAAATGTTTTCTATAATGAAACTTTTCAAATGTTTCCCGTATTATACTTGTACAAACAAGGAGAGAGAGAGAGAGAGAGAGAGATAAATTGTTTGGTGTGTGGTCGTGTAGGAGATTAATGCTAAGAATCTATAGACTATACGATGGGAGATTGACTTGCAAAAATTAAAACCTCAAGCCACTAGGGAAAATTGATTGTTAATGATAAATTAGTATACTCATAGGACCATATATGTTGCGGTTGTTCTGTGCCCTTTTTCATATGATTTCTCCCGTGAAAGCATTTCTTGTGGGCTAGGTAACCATGGTTTAGTCTCACTTTGAGTTCCACTTTGCGCTTCCCATATATGACACCATTTGTTTGAAAAGAGATTGGACCATAAGAAAATTGTCTGACTTGACCAAACAAGATGTTTTGTTGAGAACTACCCCCTTGTCAGAGAAAGGACCTTCAGTTCAACCAAGGCCAACGCGAGGGGCTGAACAAATGTGCTAAGATGGTTAAGTCTAGTCTTAGGCCTGCTAGGCCCAATCCCAGTTTCAGACCTATTAAGTATGATCCCCTCCAAATTTCAATTAATTTATGTAGTTCTTTTGTGAACTACATAAGAAACTTTTTAGCCAAAAAAAAAAAGCATAGAAAATTTTTTACATAAAAAATTTTTCATGCAAAAAAATTAGACACTCTCTTTTCCTTTTCCTTGTTTATTCTTAAGTTCATGATGTATAAAGTTGATGTGTGTTTTACGATGAATTTATTTTGCTTACAAAATAAAATTTTCTTAAAAAAATTTCCCCTAAAAAGATGAAAACTTAGAAAGACTATAAGCAAAAAAATAAACTAAAAAAGTACATTTTTTTTAGGAGGGAAAAAAAGTTTGCTTGATGTATATATATTTTGTGATTTTATATAAAGTAATGCAAATAGATGGCATATTAAATTTGGGCGAAGCAAGACTGGGTTGATATGTGATATCTTCATGGGATTGGACCAAGTTGAAGAGCATTCACATTAAGGTTGCTAAAAAATTTAACTTTTAACAACTCAAAATACTATTTTATCTATTTTAACATCTCACTTTACAAAGCACCCAATATCAATAGTTTTGTTTCAGCATTCAATACAATAAAATAATATATCCAACACATTAAACAACAACCACAACCACAACCACAACCACGGCTGAACCTAGCCAAATCAAATCACAACAAAGATCCATGTTGAACAAACCAAAATCACAAAATCAAGACAACCCAAAATCACAAAATCAACACTTACCAAACCACCAAAATTAAATAAAAAACCCACACCAAACCACGAACTCAACCCATAAAAGAGCCCCACTAAACCCACGAACCATTAACCTGCTAGCCATAACCCACACCCATTGACCCACGAACCACCATGACCCACCAAAATACCATGACACACGAACCATTGTGGCCCATGGATTTCAATCTTTCTCCACAAACCACTGTGACCCACAAACCAAAATAAGAAGGACGAGAGAGAGAGAGAGAGAGAGAGAGAGAGAGAGAGAGAGAGAGAGAGAGAGAGAGAGAGAGAGAGAGAGAGAGAGAGATCGGTGAAAGGAAAAAAAAGAGGGAGAGAAGAAAATTGAGAGAGAAAAATATTATTTTAATTGAAGATAGTAATTAATAATATATATATATATATTTTTTTTTAAGTGTTGAGCTACAGTATACTGTCATTTATGGTAGTCTACTGTAGCTCAGTTGCCAAAAATTTTGAGTATAACAACCTTGTTGTAGTGTGTTTTTTGTGGAATGAGCTGCTAAAATGAGTTTTTAGCATTTTTCACATCTTTAATGTGAACACTTTGTAGCGTGGGCGCTAAAGCTTTGTACATTATTTAGTCTATCTACTCGTTGTTAGGACATATGTGAATCATGTTAGGAATATATGTCAATATAGAATTGGCTAATTTTTTTGACAAAATGCACTTTAATTGTAATTGGGTAGATCTAGGATGTGTTTAATGCTTCAAGGAATGTTCGAGGGCCTTTTTCGGTTGCTTGGTCATATGTGGTCTGTTGAAGGGATAACCTTAATAGGCCCGGGTTCTTTTTGGGGAGTTGCCTCTGAAACTCAACATTGGGCCACGTGGTCCAACGGCTACCAACGTACTTTTAAGCCTACATAGCCATTAAAGCCAAAGTCTAAAAATCATGATAATGGTCGAATAAATATATAATATGCATTTGATATAATAGCTTTGATTAGTAGTTGAAATAAAGCAATTTATTTAGTGGTAAAGTAATAATGTACTCAGTGATGTAAATTTAAAGATATGCAAGCAAAGTCACTTATCTTTGTATGGTTTGTAGCCCAGTTGTGTAGCATCAATGAGCTGATAGGATTCCAGCCGAATGCTAGCGGTAAAAGCTAGTTAAGCTTGCCCCTTTTATCATGCATTTAAACAAGTTTAAGTCTTAGTTAATAGTTGTAATAATAGTTGGAATAAAGTAATATTATTTAAATGTGAAGTAATCATACACTCAATAATGTAAATTTAAAGATAAGGAAACAAAGTCACTTATCTTTGTATGATTTGTAGCCCCAGTTGTATAGTTTTTGTGAGCTAATAATGTCCCAACTCCCAACAGAGTAACCCCAGTGGTAGAGAGGTAGTTTGCCATGATAACTTCAAGATTAAGGGTAAAAATGGGTGAAATTGGAGGGAGAGAAAGTATGTTCAGTTGTGTGTAGGGTCTGGTTAAGCTTGCCCCTCTTATCGTGCACTTAAATGAGTTTTCCCCTTGACAATGTTCTTTTAGTTTTTGTAAAGTTATGAATAGTGTTGCCTTCCATGAGAAGGGCTTTTGTATAGAGTATATGTGCCTTCTAAGAAAAGGGTTTTATGTAAGAAGTAGTTGTACCTTCTAAGAGAATGGCTATTGTAAGAAGTAGTTGTGCCTTCTAAGAGAATGGCTTTGATATGAGATTTTGGTGTCTTCTAGGAGAAAGGCTTTAGTAATATAAGTTCATTCCTTCCATGAGAAGGACTTTTAGTATGAGTGTTTGATATCTCTTGAGAAGTGTAGAGATGGTAAAAGATATAGATGTTTTGTGGGATGTAGTATATGATATATGGATGTATAAGAGATATAGAGGTTAAAGATAGTAAAAATGTGAGATTATAACCGTTGGAGAAGTTGTAGAGATGGCTTTCCAAGAGGAAAAATTTTGTAAGAGAAGAGTATGGAGGTGTGTTTAGGTATTTGGAGATAGGAGCAGTAAGATAAGTGTAGAAGAGTAATGAGATGTGTTTATAGGCAGCAAAACAATAGAATTTCAAAGTGAGAGAGTATGAGAGTGGAGCTTAGAAGAGTAGTGGTGTGTTATATGAAATGGTGTAGTAAGTGTGTATGAGATTGTGTAAGAGAAGTGAAGAAAGAGATGTTTAGAGATATAGACAGCAAGATATATGTATTATCAGAATATAGAGAGTAAGATAATGAGTATAAGAGAGTAATAATATTGTAGTGTGTTTAGCAATGTTGCTAGGATTTACTGCTGGGATCTTTTGCTAGAGGATGTATGAAGGCTTATGAAGGGCATTTATGAGTTAAGGGCTGAAGAGTTTAGTTCCTAATTTTGAAACTAAAACTTAAAAGCTTCGAACTTCATTAAGAACTTCAGAAGATTATTAGAGGGAGAGAGAATAGAGAAGTTTTATGAGAGAGTTTCTCCATTGGTGTCCCCCCTTGAGGTGTTGATTAAAGGTCCCCTTTAGAGTTTAGTTTAAAGAGGTATTTTAGCAAATGATCTCAACCAAAATCTGTCCCAAATAGCAATGAATTTTCAGAGAATCCATCTTAAGATTTGGCCAAAAATGGTATGTTTAGCTTTAAGGTATTCTTGCTGTTTCGGGTAAGAGTTGCTAGGGAAAGAGAAGCAAAAAAGGAAAGTATTTTAGTAAGAAAAAGATAGTTATTTTAGTTGGTTTTGGTTTTAGCCAAAAATGAAAAAATCAATAATGCTCAGGCTGCTAAGTCAGCTGTCACAGCTGTTCTTAAAAGGCTGTCCCAGCCGTCAAGAAAAGCTGTGGCAGCTATCATGAGACAATTGTTTGCTTTGGGCGGAAGCCAACAAGGTCAGATGGGTCATTTTAGATTGCTGGAGAGGTCATTTAATGGATTTGGCTGAAAAATGGTGAGATCTCTTTGAAGGGTATCTTGCTATTTTGGGTATAGCAGCTGGCTGCTGGGATTTTAGCATTAAATGGCTGATGATATCACTTCCAACTAGGTGTCAAGTGCTGAATACATTGCTGGGGTTCAGCTGAAAATGTTTCTTTTTTTGGGTGTTTGTGTTTTTGGTGCAAGGTTCCATTACAACACATTTCTAGCAAGTAATAGAAGGATTGGTTGAAAGTTAAAGAAGTTTTAGAGATTTAGTCAAGGTATCATTAGGTTGTGACTTAATCTTGGTGAGCAAGAAGAGTATTTAATGCTTTGCTTTAGCAGTTGGCAAAGAAATATATGGTTTGATTGTGGTAGACAACAGCTAGGTATCAGAGATATCATGAATATTTTGTATAGAGAGAGATAAAAGATAGCCAATTAGATTAGACCACGTGTTTGAATTGGATTTGAGCTGAAAGTAGTAATAAGATTTATGTAGAATAATATAATGAAGTTTCGAAATTTGTATAGCAACAGCTAGGGATTGAATGAACAGTTATTTTTCCAATAGTTAGATGGCTGGGGATATTAAGCATTTATCACATGATGAATATTAAGCTTTAGGAAAACAGCATTGGAGAATTTTATCATCTAAAGTGCTTTGTGATAAGAGATGCTTACCATATATTACCCACTACACACAGACTCATTAGAGTTCAGGGAGTTGGAGAAGACACATCAAGCAACATGTCTCTCTTATCAACTTTAAACTACTGGAGCTTTACTGAACATACCTCTTGGCCCTCTAAACCATGACTCTTAAAGTTTCCCCAAAGTGACTTATGAGCTTGGATTATAGGTCGAAGGTGAGATGATGTTCCTCGGGTTTTGTTGTCATTTTGTGTAAATATGAGCTCTTGTTGAAGAAGCCGCTTGCCATGAGTGTAAGAGAGGTAATATGAGCCATGAATTTTGATTCATTGCTTAAGCTCGATGCATATGTTGATGTTGATGATGTCGTGGGGTTATTATCCCAATTGATGAAGAGGAAATGTGGACCATGAATCTGGCTTTTGAAGTAAGAATCTTGCGGGCCATGTGAGCCCAATTCATGTAGTTGAATGAGATATGAGCTTACTTTGGGTTTTAAATAGATTTACCCAAAAAATCAATAATATGTTGATGTGACATAAATTGCCAATGAAGTAATGCCACGTGGGCCAAAAATACAGTCCTCAATAATGAATAAAGTTTCAAGTTCAAGTTTAAAAACCATGCAAGTCTGTCCAAGAATGAATTGAAGAAGTGTTGGATTTTAAATCTCGATAGCTAGTATCTATCAAAGTTTAAAAGGCTATTTAAGCCCGATACTCGTCAACTACTTGATAGATAGGTTATCTGTCAAGGTTTATAAAATTAATTTTTCAGATTTGATTTCACTCCAATCTGTGAATAGATGTTTTTGCTTTCTTTTCTCACAACTCTAAACATATATAAGGATTGTTTTAAGGGCTGTCATAGTTAATGCACCTTAATGCAAAAGTTTTTCACAAGCATATTGTGAACTGGAGACATATGCCCTAGTTCAACTTTCTATTCAAGAAGCTGCTGTGTTTGTATACCGTAAGGTTTTGTAACCAATGAGTTTCGTGATCTTTATCATGTTAATGAACTGAAGAACTTTGCAGCCAACATCTTTCTTAAGTTGGTGAGTAAGCCGCATACTGGGATCCGCGCATCAAATTGGTTAGTCATATACTGGGAGCTGTGCATTGAAAAAGAGATATTGTCACTACAGAACAAGTCTAATTGGGTATTAGGGTAAGAGTTCAACTGTAGGTTGGTATAAGATACTGGAATTCCTTTACTTGTAACCGCTTGTTGTGATAATAATGAATTCTCGGGAGTAGTGATCTTAAAATCACCTGGTAGGGTTTTTGCTATGTAGATTTTCCCCAATTGTAAACAAATCACCATGTCAATTTATTTTCCACTGCATTTTAACTTAGTTAGTGATTTGTTTGTGCTACCACGCTTATTGCATGCAAATTGAATTAATTAATTAACTTGGCTAATTAATTTGTTAATTCATCACAATGGGTGAATACATTCTTAGCCTATCACTCGCATCAACCCAATTTCCTAAAAAATTAACAGCAAGAGTTTCTTCCTTTTTTTCATAGGTCATACGCAACTTTTGTTGGTTCTTTCATTAGGAGGAAAAACAAGGGACCAATACTTCTAGGGTTGCCTCACTTGATGCCTTTTTGTAATAATGAGTTCAATAATAAAACAATTGGGATTTCAAGGGCATATATTCCTTTCTTAGGTTGATTAAAATGTAGGACAAACATTAGGTACCAATTATTAGGACAAACATTGGTTATGGATTTTTGTCATTCACTTAGTTCTTTTTTTGAGGGGGACATTCATTTAGTTCTTGATAATGCCTTTTAGCGTTCTTACTGGACCAAAAAATTTACTAGATGACGTGGTGTTCATTATCAACCTAATCTAATGACCAAGAAACCCTAATAACGATCATTAGAAGACCTACTTTGTCTGTCTTAATGGTTCTAGTTGGTGGGCTTTTGAAGGACACAGCCTATATATGATGGGGACCTTTCGGTTTCATGAATCTCATTCCAGAAAAGGAACAAAAGGATGAGTACTTATCGAGTTCACGCAAAGGCTCCATCAAAGCTGTTGCAGTCTCGATTTCGAGAAGATAAAGTCTAATAAATGGTGGCCCACGACCGCGACCATATATAATTAAGTACCATGACATGAAGTTTACCATTTTTTAAAAGAAAATAAAAATGACATAAACTTTGCTATAATCTTTCCCCTTCTTACTTCTTAGTTAGGAAAAGGATTATTCCCCCTCCTCCTCGCCAAAGTTGTCTTCTTTTTAAAAAGGTTTTAAATTTATTTATTTATTTGGTAATTAATTCATTAAAATTTGCTGCAGAAAGATAGATTAAAATAACAAAAATATGCACAAGAAGTTGTGTATATATGAGTAGGCTTTTTAAAAATTTCCTCAAACTTTAATAACAAAAGGATATGTTTAACCAAGTTTATCACTTATGCAAATGGCATGACCTTATTCCACATGTTTAGGCATGCATAAAATTTCCACTTATATAGATACTATATTATCACCAACTCTTAGGTTAATTTTATTTTTTTGGGTCCGGTTAACAATGGCTGCTCTAAGAATATTTTTTAGGGTGGTCACTAAGAAATTTAAATTACCACAATATTTTTCTTGGTACCATTTTTTAAGGAAAATGAAATTGAAAATTATTTTTATTGATTAGGTTGAACGAGCTACAAATTTTATCATTTTGCTGCATATAGGGGTATGTGGAACGTGGAAAGGGACATGTGTTCAAGGGTCATGTGCAATGTACATGACCTAGTGGACCTTAGACACTTGTCCTTTTCTTTTTGTTGCCACATACTCCTGTATGCAGCAAAACCTTTCCCATAATATTTCTTTCATTTTTATTTATAAACTAGTAGTATGTACATGCAATGCACTAACTAATTAAAATTTGGACAAAGTTTGGCTACAAACTTAGTTATATTTTAAGGCTAAAAGTTCCTTTTAAAAAATTAACATTGCCACATATTTTGAAAATCTAACCGTTAAATTATATATTCTTCATACTCTTAACACACATGTCACATTTTGTGTCACTAAGATGTTATCTACTATATGATTCATAAACTTAATTGTTAATTTTTATGCATAATTTTTTACTATAAAAACTTATAATTTAAACAATTGATTGATGAGATAACAACTGATCTTTGATCTTCTATAAATTTTGCAAGTATGGACGATATAAGAAGAAAATGCAATACAATGATAGATTTGTCAAAATTCACATCTAATAAATATATATTGAGTGAAGTTGTAGCCAAACCTTATCCTTAAATTTTTTTATGTAAAAAAGAAAATAAAAGAAATATTTCAGAAATATTATCATAATAATTAGTAAAGATTTCATACTATTGCATATTAAACTTGCGTACTTAAAAAAAAAAAAAAAACACACACACACACACACCGTACAAAACAAATGTTTTCTATAATGAAACTTTTCAAATGTTTCCCGTATTATACTTGTACAAACAAGGAGAGAGAGAGAGAGATAAATTGTTTGGTGTGTGGTCATGTAGGAGATTAATGCTAAGAATCTATAGTATGGGAGATTGACTTGCAAAAATTAAAACCTCAAGCCACTAGGGAAAATTGATTGTTACTGATGAATTAGTATACTAATAGGACCTTATATGTTGGGGTTGTTCTGTGCCCTTTTTCATATGATTTCTCCCGTGAAAGCATTTCTTGCGGGCTAGGTAACCATGGTTTAGTCTCACTTTGGGTTCCACTTTCCAGTTTGCGCTTCCCATGTATGACACCATTTGTAAGTGGGATGTTTGAAAAGAGATAGGACCATAGGAAAATTGTCTGACTTGACCAAACAAGATGTTTTGTTGAGAACTACCCCCTTGTTAGAGAAAGAAGGACCTTCAGTTCAACCAAGGCCAACACGAGGGGCTGAACAAATGTGCTAAGATGGTTAAGTCTAGTCTTAGGCCTGCTAGGCCCAATCCCAGTTCCAGGCTTATTAAGTATGATCCCCTCCAATTTTCAATTAATTTATGTAGTTCTTTTGTGAACTACATAAGAAACTTTTTAGCCAAAAAAGAAAAGAAAAAAAAGCATAGAAAAATTTTTTACATAAAAAATTTTTCATGCAAAAAAATTAGACACTCTCTTTTCCTGGACTAGGTTGAAGAGCATTCACATCAAGGTTGCTAAAAAATTTAACTTCTAACAACTCAAAATACTACTTTATCTATTTTAATCAAGGGAGTCAATACCGTACTGGAGGCTGTACCGGTTTGCCCAGCGGTACGGTATATTTCGGATACCGATCAATACCGGTATACCGTTTCGGGTTTACTGCTATTTTTTATATTTTTAAATAAATATATATATGTATGTGTGTGTATATATATTATAATAAATATAAAAGTTTACCATAAAATATTTCCTCAATTCAAAACTAATTATTTATAATTTTAGACTTTAGTATCAATTAAAAGAAAAAAAAAACACACAATATAAAAAATAGAAAGCTTAAAAGTTATCATTGCATACTAAGAAAACAAATAATACTAATAAGTTAATGCAAATAATTTATCATTCTATCCTAACAAAAATTCAAAAATTAAAAAACTTAAAAAATTGGCCGGTATTACCCGAAATTGGCCGGTATGGCCGGTACATGGCCTGTACGGCCGGTATTTAAACCGGTACGAAACGTTAATGTTTCGATACCGGAATGCAACCGGTACGGTACGTACCGACCGGTACGGTATCGACTTCCTTGATTTTAACACCCCATTTTACAAAGCACCCAATATCAATAGTTTTATTTTATCATTCAATACAATAAAATAATATATCTAACACATTAAACAACAACCACAGTCATAACCACAACCACGGCTGAAACCCAGCCAAATCAAATCACAACAAAGATCCATGCTGAACAAACCAAAATCACAAAATCAAAACAACCCAAAATCACAAAATCAACACTCGCCAAACCAGCAAAATCAAATAAAAAACCCATGCTGAACCACGAACTCGACCCATAATAAAGACCCACCAAACCCACAAACCATTGACCTGCTAGCCATAACCCACACCCATCGACCCACGAACCGCCATGACCCCCCGAAACACTGTGACACACGAACCACCGTGGCCCATAGATTTTAATCTTTCTCCACAAACCATCGTGACCCACAAACCAAAATAAGAAGGATGAGAGAGAGAGAGAGAGAGAGAGAGAGAGAGAGAAGAAGAAGAAGAAGAAGAAAAATAGATTGGTGAAAGAAAAAAAAAACAGGAAAAAAAAAAAGAAGAGAGAAGAAAAGTGAGAGAGAAAAATATTATTTAAATTGAAGATAGTAATATATATATATATTTTAAAGTGTTGAGCTACAGTATACTGTCATTTATGGTTGCCTACTGTAGCTTAGTTGCCAAAAATTTTGAGTATAACAACCTTGTTGTTGTGTGTTTTTTTGTGGAATGAGTTGCTAAAATGAGTTTTTAGCATTTTTCACATCTTTAATGTGAATGCTTTGTAGCTTGGGTGCTAAAGCCTTGTACACTATCTAGTCTATCTACTCGTATCAACCCAATTTCCTAAAAATTTAACAGCAAGAGTTTCTTCCTTTTTTTCTTGGTTCATTCACAACTTTTCTTGGTTCTTTCATTAGGAGAGAAAACAAGGGACCAATACTTCTAGGGTTGCCTCACTTGATGCTTTTTTGTATTAATAAGTTCAATAATAAAACAATTGGGGCTTAAAGGGCATATATTCCTTTCTTAGGTTGATTAAAATGTAGGACAAATATTAGGTACCAATTATTACGACAAACATGTGATTAGGACAAATATTGGTTATGGATTTTTGTCATTCATTTAGTTCTTTTTTGGAGGGGGACATTCATTTAGTTTTTTTTTTTTTTTTTTTTGAGAAATAATTACAACATGCTGCTAACCCTGCAACTCGAATCATTTCCTTCCTAAACCCCTAAACACTTTGTGCATGGAGATATGTTAATTCAGCTACAAGGCCTTTGGTCTCATGTAGGTCTTGATAATGCATTTTAGCTTTCTTACTGGACCAAAAAAATTCCTAGATGACGTGGTGTTCATTATCAACCTAATCTCATGCCCAAGAAACCCTAATAATGATCATTAGAAGACCTACTTTGTCTGTCTTAATGGTTCTAGTTGGTGGGCTTTTGAAGGAGACAGCCTATATATGATTGGGACCTTTCGGTTTCATGAATCTCATTCCAGAATAAGAACAAAAGGATGAGTACTTATCGAGTTCACGCAAAGGCTCCATCAAAGCTGTGGCAGTCTCAATTTTGGGACATATGTAATTAAGTCTAATAAATGGTGGCCCACGACCACGTCCATATATAATAAGTACCATGACATGAAGTTTCCTATTTTTTTAAAAAAAATAAAAATGACATAAACTTTGCTATAATCTTTCCCCTTCTTACTTCTTAGTTAGGAAAAAGAATTATTCCCCCTCCTCCTCGCCAAAGTTGTCTTCTTTTTAAAAAGGTTTTAAATTTATTTATTTGGTAATAAATTCATTAAAATTTGCTGCAGAAAGATAGATTAAAATAACCAAAATATGCACAAGAAGTTTTGGTGAATATATGAGTAGGCTTTTTAAAAATTTCCTCAAATTTTAATAACAAAAGGATATGTTTAACCAAGTTTATCACTTATGCAAATGGCATGACCTTCCACATGTTGAGACATGCATAAAATTTCCACTTATATAGATACTATATTATCACTAACTCTTAGGTTAATTTTATTTTTTAGGGTTTGGTTAACAGTGGCGGCTCTAAGAATATTTTTTAGGGTGGTCACTAAGAAATTTAAATGACCACAATATTTTTCTTGGTACCATTTTTTTAAGATACGAAATTAGAAATTATTTTTATTGAATAGGTTGAAGGAGCTACAAATTTAACTTTTTGTTTTATAATAGGTATTTTGTTGAATAATTTTTTTCACTTGTTGTTGTTTGGTCATGTCTTATTTTATTTTGTTTGGTTTATGTTTGTTGTTATTTGAGCTAATATTTATTGTTGTTATTTAAGTTTAAAAAAAAAAAAACAAGGATTAAGAACTATGTTTGGAGACAAAATTAATTTTGAAGTAATGCTATGTCCACGATATTTTTACAATAAATCTTATGCAAAAAGGTGTTATTGGTGGGTAAAAAAATAGTATTAGTATTTGGCCTAAATTAGAATAAGTAATAGCTTACTACATTAGATTTGTTGTAAAATTATTGTGAATGTAGTAACACTATTCTTGTTTTTGTTGAACCCAAATTTTTGTAATTCTCAAGTTAGTTTGTTCAAAATTTTTATTATGGTAGTCATAAATTGTGAAAATATTGTGAATGTAGTAACACTATTCTTGTTTTTGTTGAACCCAAATTTTTGTAATTCTCAAGTTAGTTTGTTCAAAATTTTTATTATGGTAGTCATAATAGGTTAGTTTAGCATATAATATTTTTTTGGCAAGTGTATATATACATTTTTTTGCAAATTAGGGTGGTCTTGTGACCACCTTGGCTTGCATGTAGAGCCTCCACTACCGGTTAATATATGTCCTTAGGACACACATTAATCATTCATTTTATAAAACTTTTTATGAGAACTTGAAAAAATTGTCAAAAATGTTAGTCACTTTTTCACAAAAAAATTCATAAAATGATTTACTAACATATGCCTTAAGACATACCTTAGCAAAACCCTATTTTTTTATAGTGTGAATTTTATTGCCTCAGCTTTCCTTTTTGGTCAAAGGGCAAAAAAAAGGGTAAAAAAAAAAAAACTGTCTTCCACACAGTCGGAGATCTTAGGTCAATGGTCTGCTGGCATTTTTATTATACCTAGGGCTTACATATGTCAATGTAGTGGTGCAGTAGGTTAGAGCTAAAGGGATCATTTTCTTGAACGAGGTGTTAGGTCGAGGCAGCTACATTTTACCAACTAAAGGACCTTCATAACAAGCATTGAATGGATTAGTTTTTTTTTGTCATTCATTTAGTTCTTTTTTTGTGGGGGACATTCATTTAGTGTTTTTTTTTTTTTTTTTTTTTGAGAAATAATTACAATATGCTGCTAACCCTGCAACTCGAATCCTTTCCCCCCTAGACCCCTAAACACTTTGTGCATGGAGATATGTCAATTCAGCTACAAGGCCTTTAATTGGTCTCATTTAGGTCTTGATAATGCATTTTAGCTTTCTTACTGGACCAAAAAAATTCCTAGATGACGTGGTGTTCATTATCAACCTAATCTCATGCCCAAGAAACCCTAATAATGATCATTAGAAGACCTACTTTGTCTGTCTTAATGGTTCTAGTTGGTGGGCTTTTGAAGGAGACAGCCTATATATGATGGGGACCTTTCGGTTTCATGAATCTCATTCCAGAATAAGAACAAAAGGATGAGTACTTATCGAGTTCACGCAAAGGCTCCATCAAAGCTGTTGCAGTCTCAATTTTGGGACATATGTAATTAAGTCTATTTTTTTTTTTTTTTTTTGAGAATCTATTAAGTCTAATAAATGGTGGCCCACGACCACGTCCATATATAATAAGTACCATGACATGAAGTTTCCTATTTTTTAAAAGAAAATAAAAATGACATAAACTTTGCTATAATCTTTCCCCTTCTTACTTCTTAGTTAGGAAAAAGAATTATTCCCCCTCTTCCTCGCCAAAGTTGTCTTCTTTTTAAAAAGGTTTTAAATTTATTTATTTGGTAATTAATTCATTAAAATTTGCTGCAGAAAGATAGATTAAAATAACCAAAATATGCACAAGAAGTTGTGGTGTATATATGAGTAGGCTTTTTAAAAATTTCCTCAAATTTTAATAACAAAAGGATATGTTTAACCAAGTTTATCACTTATGCAAATGGCATGACCTTCCACATGTTTAGACATGCATAAAATTTCCACTTATATAGATACTATATTATCACTAACTCTTAGGTTAATTTTATTTTTTAGGGTTTGGTTAACAGTGGCGGCTCTAAGAATATTTTTTAGGGTGGTCACTAAGAAATTTAAATGACCACAATATTTTTCTTGGTACCATTTTTTGAAGATACGAAATTAGAAATTATTTTTATTGAATAGGTTGAAGGAGCTACAAATTTAACTTTTTGTTTTATAATAGCTATTTTGTTGAATAATTTTTTTCACTTGTTGTTGTTTGGTCATTTCTTATTTTTGTTTGGTTTATGTTTGTTATTATTTGAGCTAATATTTATTGTTGTTATTTAAGTTTAAAAAAAAAAAAAAAAAAAACAAGGATTAAGAACTATGTTTGGAGACAAAATTAATTTTGGAGTAATGCTATGTCCACGATATTTTTACAATAAATCTTATGCAAAAAGGTGTTATTGGTGGGTAAAAAAATAGTATTAGTATTTGGCCTAAATTAGAATAAGTAATAGCTTACTACATTAGATTTGTTGTAAAATTATTGTGAAAATATTGTGAATGTAGTAACACTATTCTTGTTTTTGTTGAACCCAAATTTTTGTAATTCTCAAGTTAGTTTGTTCAAAATTTTTATTATGGTAGTCATAATAGGTTAGTTTAGCATATAATATTTTTTTGGCAAGTATATATATACATTTTTTTGCAAGTTAGGGTGGTCCTGTGACCACCCTGGCTTGCATGTAGAGCCACCACTACCGGTTAATATATGTCCTTATAACACACATTAATCATTCATTTTATAAAACTTTTTATGAGAATTTGAAAAAACTGTCAAAAATGTTAGTCACTTTTTCACAAAAAAATTCATAAAATGATTTACTAACCTATGCCTTAAGGCATACCTTAGCAAAACCCTATTTTTTTATAGTGTGAATTTTATTGCCTCAGCTTTCCTTTTTGGTCAAAGGGCAAAAAAAAAGGGTAAAAAAAAAAAAAAACTGTCTTCCACACAGTGGGAGATCTTAGGTCAATGGTCTGCTGGCATTTTTATTATACCTAGGGCTTACATATGTCAATGTAGTGGTACAGTAGGTTAGAGCTAAAGGGATCATTTTCTTGAACGAGGTGTTAGGTCGAGGCAGCTACATTTTACCAACTAAAGGACCTTCATAACAAGCATTGAATGGATTAGTTTTGGTGGTTGTACTTGAGAACCCTACCCCCTCGAAAATCATCAAGATAAGTATCTTGGTGCTTAATATCTAAAAGCTAACATATTGAATGGCAGCATATGGAACCCAAAAATACCAAAATGCAGAGAGAGAGATTGTTTTATAAGTGATGTTACGAACGTTACAAATTTTATTACATAAATTTTACAAAACGATATGTTATTAAGCATGAAAAAAGTAACTCAAAAATTTATTAATTATTCATTTGTTTAAATGGCACCCAGCATAATTCTTATAGTTGACCCATCAATTTATAAGTATTTTGTAAAAAAAATCTATAATAGTTATAGCATTTTTCTTATTTTGTACTCTCTGTGTTTTTCAACACATTCTAGCTGGACTGTGACGCATGGATTTTGATGGCGTAGTAAATACTACAAAATTCTGGTAGGCCAATGGCTAGGCACCCTGGATTCCAATGGTGTGCTTACCAAGAATACTTCTATCATTCTATGGCTTTTGTTAAATAATCGAATGTCATGATATCCTATCCTAAAATAAAATATATATCTAGTTGATATACATGCATTATTTTATTTTATTTTATTTTTTTTGAGAATATACATGCATTATATTCTAATCTATATATATATATATATATAGATTATAATGCATATCTTTGACTGATCTCCAAAAAAAGAAAAGTAAAATAAAGTGATCGGTCTTTTTAGCTATGTACAAGAAGAAGTTTAACATAAAGTTTAACATTGAAGTTAGATTTTTGTCCCCCTCTGAATAATACTTTCCATTAAAAGAGAGCATAGAAATTATACAAGAAGGTAAAGAATCCATGCATCTAATTAACTATGGGGTCTCTAGACAAAAATCATGTATACAGAATATGGAGATATTTATCTAAAGATCAAACAAAAGGGTCCATGTTATCGGCTATAAAATTAGTCTCTCTAAATTTATGAGTTACAAATCTTTATGTGAAAAGAATTTAGAGTCTATTTAGTTTTTGGATTTTAGCATATCTTCAATAGCGGAGTATGGAGATATTGGGATACTTTGAAGTGGTGAGATC
The DNA here is from genome assembly GCF_002906115.3 of Quercus suber. Lineage (NCBI taxonomy): Eukaryota > Viridiplantae > Streptophyta > Magnoliopsida > Fagales > Fagaceae > Quercus > Quercus suber. The sequence goes on from NW_027069547.1 coordinate 1,331,960, forward strand.
ACAATCATGAATCGCTCATATTAATTAATTAATTAAGTTGAATATTTACGGATGCTTAAGAGTCATAATTGCATCTAGACACGGTTATATATGTATGCAATGGAGATGATCCTTTTACTACTATTCATATGTGTGTTTTTGTGTGCGCTTTTTTTTTTTAGTCTCATTTTCCTTTAGTACAATTACACTTTTATAAAACTTAATTTTAAACAAAATAACCTTAAAAACAAAAAGAGTTATAACAAAAGAACTGGACTTTTCTATTTGATTAGATTGGTAAATTTTTTTTTTTTTAAATCTTTAGATAAAGAATTTGGGATGCAATCCATTTTCCCAAAAAATAAATTCATTGATATTTTGGGGGAAAAAAAAATCTATATTTATAAACATAAAAACAAGAGTTATAACAAAACAATTAAACTCTATAGTTTTAATTGTTTCAATTGGTAAAATTTCTTATTTTTAAATAAAAAATTTGGGATGCAGTATACTTACCCTAAAAATAAATCCATTGAATTTTGATGTTTTGAAAAAAAAAAAAAAAAAATCTATATTTATAAAACCGATTCTGACCAAAGATTTTCCCCAAAAAGAGAAAAAAAAGATTCTGACCAAAAATAAGTACACCAAACCCATAAAACCTCTTGTGGACCCCACTCTGACACAGTCAAACTAGATATAGATTATAGATAGGAATATGGATAGTGTCCTTTCAGGGGGGAAAAAATTATAAGAAGATAGAAATTTATGAAAAGAAAATCACCCAATATTATATTGTGAGACACTCAGCTAGGCTATCTTTGTAATTTGCTTTCCTAAAAAAGAAAGCAAAACATGGCCCACTTTGCAACAAACCTCACACAATGTTCTGAACCACTAGCTGCAAAGTTAAGTTCCAAAGCAACATAATCCAAGAAAAAATAAAAATGAGAGAAAAGGAAGACAAAAACAAAGTGGATGAAATTTTCAATTTCTGATTTCACACGTCTATAAAGAATCACATTATTAGTTAGTTTTCACGTGTATACATATAAATATCCCACTTAATGCGCACGTATATGTTTCTTGAAAGCATTTTCCTCTGTTCAAGTTGTTGTGGCCTCCACTGTCAAACTCCCTAGATTTACCTAGTAAACCTCAAACCTCACTTTGATACTCACATTTCCATTGGTAATGGTTTCCTCAACCATTTGAATATTATAGAGCTCAGATCTTGAAGTGTGGATATATTCTGAACATGGGTTCTCAGATTTGGCTGTTGGGGCTGTGCTTTTTAATGTGTGTGTTCAGTTTCATTTCTGTGAGCTCAAAGGCTCTGGTTGGAGATGGGACTGTTTTCATTGATGGGAAAGCAGCCATTGGGAGGATTGATGATGATTTTGTTTGTGCAACATTGGATTGGTGGCCCCCTGAGAAATGTGACTATGGGACATGCAGCTGGGGTCATGCTTCTCTGCTCAATCTGGTATATTAATTTCGCTTAGGTACTTTTTTTTTTTAAATATATAAAAATATTTGTATAGCTAGTTATGGTTGTTCATTGATAGTTGCAGGGAGTTGAAAGCATTAATTTTGTCATGGTTCGTGGTCATGTTTAATTTCTATATTTGTTTGATATGGGGAATACATGATTATAAGTATAATGCTTGCCCATTAATTTGATGATGAGACCATTTCTTTTCCTTAATATGTGTGTGTGTGTGTGTACATTTCAAAACTGGTATTTTCAATTTTAATTCAAGACTATGATAATGTGATACAGAAATGTTCATTTTTTCATTTGAGCAAACAATTAGAAACATGTTCTTATTGAATTCGAAAGGATAATATGTCATATTGATTAACTGTTTAAAATTTGTTCAATCATTCTCATGTGCAGGATCTTGGCAACAATATCCTATTAAATGCAATAAAAGGTGAGAATACCATAATAACAGGATTTTCTCTTGATTATGTGTAATTTGCTTTCTCTTATGTTTTCATTGGAGTCTAAATTTTCCATTATCAATCATGGTGCAGCTTTTTCACCCTTGAAACTTAGACTGGGTGGCACTTTGCAAGACAAGGTCATATATGATACTCCTGATGATCGGCAACCTTGTGTTCCTTTTGCTAACAAGTCATCAGAGATGTTTGGTTTTACTCAGGGTTGCCTACCCATGAATAGATGGGATGAATTAAACACCCTCTTCAAAAAAGCTGGGTAAGAAGAATTTTTACTTCTTGTTTGCCTTCAAAATTTTATCTTTACTAGTTAAACAGCCTCAGATTCGTTGGTCTATTTCAGGGCTAAGATTATATTTGGGTTAAATGCTCTCTATGGACGATCTATACAGTCTGATGGGTCTGCTGTAGGAGCTTGGAACTACACTAATGCTGAATCTCTTATACGCTATACTGTCGGAAAGAACTTCACTATCCACGGTTGGGAGCTCGGTAAGAATAATATTTCTTGTTAATGGCACTTAAATGGCAAGAGTTATAGAATGATACAAGGAAATGTGCATCCCCCTCCCCACAAGACCTCGTCTTTCCTTCATTCGTTACTACTACTTCAAACTTGTTATATCCATCTTCAATTCGATTACTTATTCTACAAACGTGATGCAAGATGCTAAAACTTAATGAAGTGATGAAATTATATTGATGTATTGTTGTGTATGTGTGGTTTTTTTTCCCCCCTTAAAAATTGAGCTCATAAAATTTCCAGGTTTAATTCTAAGCAGAAAATTCTCTTTTAAGTATCTCTTTTGCCAGTAATTTACGAATATATAATGAATCTCTTTGCTGTTCAGGAAATGAATTGAGTGGGAATGGAGTGGGAACAAGAGTTGCAGCAGATCAGTATGCCTTAGACACTGTTGCATTGCAGCGCATAGTCCAAAATATTTACAAGGAGATTGAACCCAAGCCAATAATAATTGCACCAGGAGGATTCTTTGATGCAAACTGGTTCAAAGAATTCTTAAATAAGACATCGAAATCTTTGGATGTTGTCACCCACCACATATATAATCTGGGGCCAGGTATCTTTGAATGAGCAAACTGAACATTCATTCATTTCTTAATCCTGCAGTTATTTTGAAGAATTTATCATCTAAAATTGTAGGAGTTGATCAGCACCTTGTTGAAAAGATTCTTGATCCATCCTATCTTGATGGTGAGGCTAACACATTTAGGAGCCTCCATAACATAGTCAGGAGTTCTGAAACTTCAGCAGTTGCATGGGTTGGTGAGGCCGGAGGGGCTTACAACAGTGGCCATAATCTTGTCACTAATGCCTTTGTGTTTAGTTTCTGGTAACTAAGCTATAATCTACAATTAGAATATCAGGTTTTCTGTCTTTGATTCTAGCTCAAATAAAGTTATTTTGAATGCAATAATCAGGTATTTGGATCAGCTTGGAATGGCATCCTCTTATGACACAAAAACATATTGCAGACAGACGTTCATTGGTGGGAACTATGGTTTACTCAACACCACTACCTTTGAACCAAATCCGGACTACTACAGGTTTGTGAACTTTATAAGCTATACTATGACACAGCTAGAACCCACAAAATCAGAAACAATATGTTTAATATCACCAGAGAGCAAGGGGGGGGGGGGGGGGGTTTTTTTTTTCTTTAAGAACTTATTATAATTCCTGCTCTGAAATTCTGAAACATACATAATAGATCTTTGAAAGCGTCATTAATCACCTTGATGCAGATATTAGATTAAAATTTTGTTGCAATTAACTGTTAAAGAAATTTGGCTTTACCATGTTGCTAAAACAGAGGACAAAATAAATAGAAAAGAAATACGGGAATTATAAGTAGTCAGCATATTTAGATAAATGATAAAGTTGGCAGCATAAACAAAGATGGATTTATGAATGAGAAATACAAATCCAGAGATGAGATTTACGCCTGGTTCTTTAGTGATAATCAAATCCAGAGATGAGATTTTGTGCTTGATACACTGCTTTGTTTATTACAGTGCTCTTCTTTGGCACCGATTAATGGGAAACAATGTTCTGTCAACGAGCTTTTCTGGAACGAAGAAAATACGTGCTTATGCCCACTGTGCAAAACATTCTGTATGTACCATCCCTATTCAATTATCAAAACAGGTATATATCCTCTTTTTTGATCTGACCAGGTTCTTCATCATGCAGAAGGGATTCACATTATTATTAATCAACTTAGACAACAGCACCACTATTCAGGTCAAAGTAGCCTTCAATCGTACTTCAAGTTCGCGACATAAACACAAGTTTCATAGAAAACATATTCGGCTGCCTCAAGGTTATAAAAGTGAAAATGATAGAGAGGAATACCATCTTACAGCAAAAGATAGGAATTTACACAGTCAAACCATGCTGCTAAATGGGAAAATTTTAACTGTAAATTCATCCGGGGACATACCTCCATTGGAGCCTTCATATGCAAATTCATCAAGCCCAATATCGGTAGCTCCTTTCTCCATTGTATTTGCTCACATACCAAATGTTGTCCCCCCTGCTTGCAGGTAGGAGGCTAGATAGAACTAAAATTGGTTCGATATAGTCTAATAAGAGACTGAATACTAAGGCAACGATTTCATTCTTTTTCCGTCATCAAGAGCAATCTTTTTTAGAAATTGCTTTTAATTAACACAAAAATTTTCTTCTTTTCTCTACTTTTTTAAATTCATAAAGTCACTATAATGGTCAAATGTACAACAATGTTGTGCTGCTCATCGTATGCATCATACAGCAGATATCCACATGAACAAAGCATATTAGTGAAATGTTGCTTCACCAGTAGGTTGAGAGAGAGAGAGGCAGAGAGAGAGAGAGAGAGAGAGAGAGAGATACTTTGTGGTGCCTGTTATCATTCTCAATAGCCAATAGAAGCATCAGTACAAGTGGAATTCTTGCAATTCAAATTCTTTCGTGTTGAAATACATGTTTGACACTTTGGTGGCCAACCAAAGAAAGTCAAAATATACAACACTGTTACATATGATTGAACCAAATACATTGGGAGTATACACATGCTATCTTTCCTATGTCGTTACGCAACTAAAATTTGACCCAATTAGGGATGAGTCGATATCCACTAAATGCTGTTGAACAAATCAAATTAGTATTACATTGAGTTGACTTTCCTTTAAATTGGATACTTCATTAAGAATAAGAAATCCAAAGAACAAGAACAAGGTCAATCTGTCTCTGAAAAGGTTTGAGGCCTACTGCTGGCGAACACCAACCATACAAGTGTTCCAGTTAAGTAGAAGAAGATTGATGGTGCAAATAATGATATCTACATAAATACAGTAACGAATTAGAAACTGTACATTGTGGTGGAAATGTGAAAGGTATGAGCCAAAAATAAAGGAAAAACTAGAGTGACAGTATCTTGAACTTACACTCCAAGAATGAGTTGAATCAAGAAGATAACCGGTGAGGGCTACACCTACAATGCCAGGTACTGCTCCCACTGTGTTGGTGATACCCTGAATGGAGAATTTTCAGGAAAGCACTTCTCAAATGATCCATGATTGAATTCGGAAAGGTTTTAATCGTATTTGGTTAAAAACATTTCTGAATTTGGCTGAAAAAATTTAGAAGAGATACAGAAGGTATATGCTTTAACTTAAGAGCATGCATAAGCATTGTACGGAAACCAGTTCCATGCTTTTGGCCCACTGTTCAAATGTATTCAAAACAATTCAGGGAATTAGTCTACCCTGGGATTCCAACATATGACGTTATGGCTTTGAACAACAGCTTAAGCTAATAAAGCCAAAACTGGGATTAAATATGTCTGGAAGATTCAACAAACTTTACACAAATAATCATAGACTTGTCATGGTACTATTTTGATCAATAGTTTGTCATGGTTGTTGTAATACTTTATAACATAGCTATAATTTCTGCAATTACTAATTGATTGTCAGAGCAAACTATGTGCACAAGATGGTTGGGTGCTAGAACTAGGTAAAACGAGCAATGTTCCATTATGAATGTGATGAGCTTCCAGAATGAGGTTGATAAGTTGGAACATTAAATATGACACATTGATGCAGGAATAAAGCTCATATCCTTTTCTGCACCCAAAAAGGGGGAAAAGAAACCTATTACCTTTATAGATGGTATGCCATTAATGAAATGATCATAATGGTAATATGCAATGGATAACAAAGATAATACAAGAACCATAGACTGACTGGAGATTAGGCAGGGAAGAGCTCTTAACATCTGAACACTTATAGAACAATACCTAATAAGAACAACTACTAAAACGGATAGAAGCTTGGAAACTGTAATATTACATACCAATAGTATACTCGCATATTCGGGTGAGATATCTTGATGAGTACAGTAAAGTCCTGTTCCAATTATTGAATTAATAGTCTATATCGAGGACATTTAGCTCCAATATCTATTGCGTTACATAATAAATTTAGATTGTAAAGTACCTGAAAGGGCAAAGCTTGAAAGGGCTAAGCCACCAGTGAGAAGCCCCACAATTTCCCAAGGCGGCAATCCTAGATCCAGAGAGGAAAGAGTCATGCAAATTGCAGGTGACAAAAAGGCAATTGATTGGCAAATCTTTCGTACCTATGTGAATGGAAGTAAGTAAAAAAAAAAAATGTTAAGAATCAAAATTTTTTCAAAAGCCAAAAAAGACAAGGCCAAAAATGGCTTGGGGACACTCTTTGTTTTTATCTCACATCACATGACACTTTATCCTCAGCTTTGGCCGTGGATTTAGAATTTTCCTAATATTACAAGCAACAGTAAATTATCATGGCAACAAACTTAACTAAAAAATTCCACATCTAAAGAAAAAATTATATTAGTAACCATAGCATAAGCAAACATATCAATGTAAGAGATTTTTCTTTTTGGCTAACTGCAAAAACGCATAAAAGAACAACCAAGCCTTAGTCCCAAATTTTAAGATTAGCTATGAGTCCTCAACAAATTAATCAAGGTTGACCACATGTATTTTTTCACCTAGGGAGTGCGTGTATTTGTAGTGGATCCATTCATGATAGGATGATTAAATTTTATGTTGGTTGTCAACCTACCATAATTCTCCCTTTTTTTTGGGTTTGGGACTGGTTGTGAACAAATCATATGACACTAAGCCCAAAAACAGGCAAAGTTTACAAAAACTTATAATCAATGAAAATGATTTATAATTTCTTTTTTGATAAATCAATAGTTGGAGATGGGAGGATTTAAATCTTGGATGTCATTGTTGGAAGCACCAGGAGGCGCTAGTTGAGCTACAAGGCTCTTGAAATTATTTAAACTTTCACAAGACCATCATGACTAATATAGGGGAAAAGAAGTGATGGTTCATTGTATCTGCATACCGTAGTGGTTTCCACTCCATTGGCAATTAATTGGTCAGCAACTTGTGTTGCGATGCTAGTCACAAAGATTGAAGCTAGTGGAGGAAGGATAGAAACCTGAAATGGAGTATATATAAAGCAAATAAGAACATAATAAATTATTATTATTATTATTATTATTTATTGGTGTTGTTGGTGGTGGTGGTAACTGGTAAGTTACATGTGCACCAGTGGATTTTGAGCTCACAACCTTACTACAATCCATCCATTCTTCTGGGAGGAGGAAATACCATCCAACATAGAGTTCATTGTTCAAATAAGAACATAAATTCTTCACATATTGGTTATGCTCGCATGATCAAATAAACGATATTCATATGACTTTCATACATGAATACAAATCTTTTGTCTTACTTTTGTGTACCACTTTATGCTCCACTAATTACAACTTGCCATGTATTCATTTGTCTTTCTTTATAAACACATGGCATACCATGATTAGTGAAGCATAAAGTGAAACAAAAAAGGTGGGATAGAGAATTTGTATTCTTCATACACATAGTAAGGAAATGCTATTCAAAGTAGGAGTACTTAAGCAAACATTAAGATGCTTATGTTAAATTCTAATTGTAACATGATATTTCAAAATGTTTCTTTTGTTGCCACAGCTAGGAATGTAATTCCAAATTTATTAATCAACCATTTAGAGGATGTGTGACAGACTGGTTTTTGAACCGAGAGTTGAGAGGAAAATTGATTGGACCTAACCTAATCATTTTCAGGTAGCAAATTGATCCCTATGCCCCAGCCCATACTCCCTTTCCGCATTGCTTGTTCCTTTCTTTTTCTTTTTTTATACAAGATAGAAATTATACTTTAGCCTAATTTAAGTGTATATGTATGTGAAACTTCTTCCTGGAAACTTGAATTCCGACCTTTACCCCCCATCCCATAAAAACTTTGTACCTGTGGAATGACTATCATGAAAAGGGTGGAGGTGGTGTTTGTTCCTCTCTGGTATGTTGTTATGATCTGAGTGCTAGATAAATTATTTGAATTTAGTTTAATGATAAAATAAGGCTTACTAGATAGATCAATATTGTTATTTTTTTGTAATCAAATTAATTCGTATGTTTTAGGATAGGATTAGTTCTTATATTTTAGGATTGTTTGATGAGGCTATCTCATCTAGGCTATTTATGTAAGTTAAATGCATTAATGAGAATTATGCAGAAAATTAACCCAAAAAGTCTATCATCCCTCTCAAGTTCAGGAGGCTAGTTACCTCAAATTGTCTAAGTTATCTTTTATTTTTCCAGTTCACAACATATGTTCTACAATACGTTGTATCACAAATCACACATGCAGATGTATAAAGATTTCAGAAATTTGATAACTTTTCCTTCACGTGATCTCATGAGATACCTTTATACTTAGGTTTTCAAGTTCTATGAGCAACAAGCAACATTTTATATGAATGTATTAGAACGCATTATTCTGCACCAGTATTATGGTAAGCAAAACAATTTTGATCAGCCAGCTCCATACGCCAGCTTAAAGAAACAGATCATTGCTTTTACCTTACCTAGAAATTGAAGAAGCTAATTTAGACATAATCCCAACTTCATAGCAACAGAAGCAAATACAAAACTTCCCCCCCCCACAGAAAAAACAACTTTCAAACAATGATGTTTCTCTAATTAGCTTTTAATAGAACATTTTATTTCATTTACGTAGCATCTAGTGTATAATTTATTAATTTCATTTGAAGTGTTCAATACATATTTCTACGAATATCCAGAAAATTAAAATAAACAAAAAAACATACACACATATATATAAAAGGCTTACCCATGCAGCTTCTGTTAAATTTAAGTTCAGCTCCTCACTGCATGGCATAAAACAGAAACTTAAATTCTTTGCCATTATATAAATATGACAAAAGAAAGTGTATTATTGCAGATGGTAAATGTTTTGAATTTATGAGAAGCATTAAAAAAACTTAAGAAACAAAAGAAAAAAACGTGTGGTAATAAAATATAACAGCCTAATCCTTTCAGAAAATTACTCATTGATACTTCATCAGGATAACAGAAGTTCACACAAGTAATTATCAGTTTTTTGATAAGTATATAACCCAGTACTGCTGGTGTATACTGGAGCGGCTACAGTGTCAAGAGAAGTTACAGCAATCAATAAAATCTAACAAAGTAGAATAATGCTCTTGGTTTTTTCAAAAAAAAAAAAAAGTAGAATAAGGATGATGCGGTAATACTGCCATGCCATCCAATCAAACAGCACTTGGGAGAGGAGCATCTTAAGCTCCGTCAAAGTCCTCTCTACACCTTCAAGTGCTCTAGTGTTATGCCCCTTCAAATAGTCCACATAAGGCACAAAGGGACAGCACCCCAAATAAAACCACTGTCGTACCTAGCAAAACTCTCTTTCCAACATCCCACAAACCTATGACTCAATTTGGCATTTCCCATGCACCCGGAATAATCAGAAGACAAGTGTCCTAGTTCTCTAGAGTACTCACAGTGCAGAAATGAGTGATCAACACTCTCCCCAGACTTCTTACACAAATAGCACCATTCAACAACTATTAACTTATGGAATCCAATCTAAGTATTTTCACCAAAGCCACAGTCCAAGTAAAGAATGCTACCTTAAGTGGAACTTTGGCCTTCCAAATACTCTTCCAAGAAAATAAAAGTACTTCCCTAGGATAAAAAAACCTTATAAAACAATTTCATATTGCACCAATTTAAATATTTTAAAGTATCAAGTTATAGAACGGATAGAGGTGTAGGTATAAACAATGTACACTACTCAATATTTTTTTATTAGATGCGAGTTTAGACAAATCCCACCATTGATTATATTTTCTTTTTATAGATGTCAAAGATCAACAACTATATCATCAATAAAATGTTCATTTCAAGTCTTTGTACATTATTATGCATAAAAGATGAGTTTATGAATCAAATAGTAAATAACATTCAATTGGCACAAATTTGACATGTGTGTTAAGGGCATAAAGAACATTTAATCTAATGGTGAGATTTTCAAAATATTAATTCAATAAAAAATTATCAGGTGGTGTCATATTGCCTAAAGTTACATTAGCTATAACTTGATTTGGACCCTATATACATAGAAACAATTAGAACTAAAAGGAACTTCAGGACTCTCTATACATAAGAAACCATTAGAACTAAAAGGCAATTTGAAGTACCATGCTTGCTTAGCATTAATGCATTGATGCAGGACAACCAGAACAATTGAACAAGAAAATAAAAGGAAATGACCTAAGAGTTAGCACCTAGACTTAGCATGGAATGAGCACCAAGCGAGAAAACTACTAGGAGTTAGTAAGTAGGGTGGAACTGGAGTCAGCACTAGACTAAATAAACCAAAATTCAATTTTTTTCTTTCATCAAAATATCAACTATTCCTAAAAGCAGTACAATAGGTTGCTTATCTAGGGAAAACTAAACCCTAGTTCTAATTGGTATAGGAAACCCTAATTTCTTTATTACAAAAATAAACTTGCTTCCAAATATTAAAATACTAATAGCCTAATAAACTACTAGGACCTAAGACATAAAAATACAATAAACTTGTTAACATAAATAATACTAAATAAAAATCTTCTTGAATCTCCTGCATCATGCACACTTTTAAAAACCTTAAGTATTTATGGCTGAGAATGAAGTAAAAAAAAAAAAAATTCTCATTTGCACTATATCTATCACTTTGATGAGCTTGATTACATTTGTACCATAAATTCCAAGAGACAATTGGTGACATGTTAACTACAAAGCTAGAGAACACATTATTCTTTTCAAATCTAGATAAATTTGTGAAGCCTTTCTCTAAGATGATTTCATATTACTTGGATGGGGAGGGTTTAATAACACCTCGTCCCCATTATAGAGCTAGAAAACGCATTTTTTTTTTCAAATTTAGATAAATTTGCCAAGCCTTTCTCTAAGATGATTCCATATTACCTAGACTGGGAGGGTTTAAAAATACCTCTTGTTCCTATTACAGAGATAGAGAACACATTATTCTTTTCAAATCTAGATAAATTATCCAAGTTTTTCTCTCAGACGATTTCATATTATTTGGATAATATCTTCCAGGCTTTAAGCACTTGGGTAATTATAGGGACAAGAACTCAGCAAACAAAAGAAAATAAATAAATAAAAAACATAGGAACAAGAGGTGTTATTAAACCCTTCCCCCTACCCTGGTCTCCAAAAAATATTAGAAAAAAAAAAAAAAAAAAAAAGGAAAAGGAAGAAAGAATAGTATACAAAGAAGTGTACTTACAAAAAAAAAAGTATGCACAGAAGTGTATTACAAATCCATCATTTCTCGTTGACTGGTTCAACAACTTCAGCATTCTAATTTCAAATTAAGCTTAAATTAGGATGAATCATGACCCTTCATGTCATCCTGCATTTCCCATGTTGACACAATGTGACATGTGTAAGGGTATGGCATTTGGACACCCAAAATGGTAGAAAATCTTGAGAAATAGAAGAATCAAAACACTTGGATACCTACCCAAATGCATGTAACATAGAGGTGATGTCAATGACTTCTACAGGAAAAAAAGTATTTATACGATAGTTCTTATTTGCAAATGTTGTTCTATTAGATTTTCTTTAAAACAACTTTTTAACAATATAGAATGGATAAACAATGTCCAATGAAGGAAACAAAAGAAACAGGTAAGGTGATGCAGAGTGTCTCAAAGCACTACTCCTAGAAATAGCCAAAAGTAAGGTCAATAAGCCAGTAAATAGTTGCAATTTACCTAAAATATGTAGGAAGCCAAGACATACAAGTATAGTGACCCCAGCTTCCACAAAAATGAGTATATATCATCGCCCATACAGCTTGACTTTGGAAAAATGACTTCCATGGTATTTCCTGTTATACAAGATCCAAAAGAAAACCAAGGGTAATTACATGAGTTGTCTGAAGAGTTATGAACAGACGCTAAACCAATAAAATAAAAGTTACCCAATATATGAATAAGAATTTTACTGTCTTTCTTCATATAAGTCAAAGAAAAGTTATTCATACAATTTAAAAATTCATGTGAAATGCAAAAAGAAGAATTGCTATTGTCAAAAGATGACCTGAGACACTAATTGCTGAATGACAAAGTATGACCTAAAATAACGCTTGTATTAAACACGGGGTGATGTCCATATCAGTTGTTATAATGTCTAAAAGGTTGTATTCAGTGCACAAAACTACTGCTTTTAAGGAGTCTAGGAGACAAAGTATGACCTAAAGTAACATCTGCACTAAACACTAGATGATGTCAATATCGGTTGTTTTAATGTCTAAGAAGGTTATAAAAAAATTAAAATATAAAAAAAAAGAGTCTAAAAAGGCTGTATCCAGCACATAAAACACCCACTTTAGTGGAGTCTTAGGAGAAATGGTGGGTAAGCAGTCTTACCCCCACTTTTTGGAGAGGCTGATTACACATACAGAGAATTAGTTTTGCTTTATAACAATTAAATAATAGATCTCTAGTTTTTGAGAAATGGTCTTCTGACCAAATGGCATCTCCTCTCTTCACGAGCAAAAGGTTCAATATAGTCAGATATGCAGTGTGTTAGATTGACATATACTGACCGTATCTGGCATAGCATATCAGAATCATGGTTTTTAAGGATTGCACTGAAAATGCTAATTGAGATGGTTGCCATTGACCCAGTAATTTAAAAGTCACTGACCCAGGAAATATCTCTAACCTCTTTTAGAGTCCACAAAAAGAATAGAATAAAGAATACCAAAGAAGGAAAAGAAAAAAAAAATGCTTCATACCTTCAATGAGCCACCTAACTCTCTTAGAGATGTATTCTCCGTTTGTGTCCTAGTGGTGGACTGGGACCCTGATAGGTATTTAAAAGAAGGGGAAAAAAAAAAACACTCATGCAATGTGGGAGATGAACTTAAGAAAATATAAGCAATGATATAACAGCAAACATTGTTGTAGGAAAGTATATACTTTCCATCTTAGTGAAGACAAAATCAAGGCATTTGATTATTGGAGAAAATCATGGGATTAGAATCAATCAAGAAATTGATTGCCAAAGAAAATTGTAGGATTGCAGCAATTAATTCAAAATTGTGATCGTAGTGTATATAATTCCCATTATAAAAATGGGTTCTATTGTAATGATTCATCATCCAAGTGAATGAAGAAAATGTAACCCTTTGGTTCTTGTTCTGTGGATGCAAGCCTTGTGGCTGAACCACATAATACTCTCATGTCTTTCTCTATTCATTTACCTCTATGGTTATTGATGAAAGCACAAGGAATAAAAAATTATGGATCGGTATGAGTACGAGCAGCCAGAGTTATATTTATTATAATAGCAATAATATCTAACAAGTCCATTTAAGTATTGTGCAAAATACCATTAAATATTAGTGTACTTATCCAAAAAAACTAAGTGTGAAGGAATAAAAATGATGATAGTATATGGTGGCATACATGAAAAGGTATTCGTAGTTCTCATGGCAACTGCACTAGCAACCTTGGTGATGAAAGGTTTTGGCAGTGGTGGGAGCGGCAGGGGCAATTACATGGTAGTTAAAACGGTGCTAGTCATAGCAAAAGTTAAGAAAAGATAACAAAGGGATTCTGTAAAGATGATAGTGTTCATATAGTGGTTGGAAAGTGGGTGGCTGGGGCAATGTGTTAGTAGTGGAGGTGATGGTGGAAGCAGAAATGAAGTCATTACTGATTAACTGAAAACCTAAACAGGGTAAGTAACAAGGATTATGAGAAATTCTCATAATAAATTCTTACTTCTGAAAATCATGAAAGTGTAACGTAGACATTTAAATAGCTTATTCTCTGAGATACTTAGCAAGTATTACAGGTGGCATGACCAACAACAGTTTTGCATGAAATGATTAGAATGCATAACAGCGTATGATGCATTTGCAATATACTATGCCCTTAGTTCTGATTAACCAGTCTACTTCTTGTCATCTATATGGAAAACAATAAGCTTATTCACGCATGCAAGCACATGTGTGCGCGCACACATACACACACAGTGTATGATGCATTTGCAATATACTATGCCCTTAGTTCTGATTAACCAGTCTACTTCATTTCATCTATATGGAAAACAATCAGCTTATTCATGCACACACATATATCACAAATGATAAAGAATAAATAAAGCCCAAAAAAAAAAAAAAAAAGGATCTAGAGCTCACATGAAATGGGTTCAGCAGTGAATGAAGCATTTCCTTCTTTAAGAAATTGAAACCCCAGAAACCTTCATAATTTGTGGCAATAAAAATGGTACAAAGTCACACTTTATTCAAATCAACATATTAAAAAAAAAAACCTACAACACTAATTCAAGAATTCAACCAAGCAAGTGCGTTATAGTAAGACAGAGGAATATAATTTGTTTTGTTTCAAATGAACAAATATTTATTTTCTTAATGTATAACTAATAAGTTCCTTACACTAAATTAGAAGCAGGTAAATGGAATGGTTTCTTAGTTTAGAAGAGCTACTTACCAGGTTAGTCCAAGAAGGCCAAATATGTAAAAGACTGATCCCCAACCAATATTTTGGATAAGAGGAGGAGCCAAAAGAAGCCTGCAGGTTTTTACTATATTAGAATCAACCAATAAACAAAACCTAAGCATTCAGTTAACTTAACAAAAGAGTGAACAATGAATATATATATATATGTATATGTTTGCTACACTTGGCAAACCTAACCTAATTTAAGGTAAGCTCAAGCGTGCCTTTGTTTTGCTAGCACAGGATAAGTTTTAGCAGACAACTGATATAAAATTGTTGTTTTCCTGCTGAATTCAACTCATATTGAAATAAAGCAAAAACTGAAACTTCCCGGAAGCTCTTAAAATCATTAATGAGCCTTCAGCAATGAAAATAGATATTTTAAACACACTATTATTTGTAAAGAGAGATGAGGAACATGAAAGCAGACATTTTAAGAAGGTCGAATATTTCTTTTAGAACAATCAATGCCCAAAAAAACTTCTTGTTATTTCTAATCAACTCAAAGTTTAATGGCTTGCAATATTAGTTCTCAATAAGCAGGATTTTAATGTGGTCAAGTTTTGCTGTTTCATGCCAATTAGATCCATTATCAAACATTTACTTCAATACAGAGATGATTTCTTATCTATTATATGTAAATTCCAACAAAACATACCCTGCAACACTTCCCACACTCAGTCCACCAAAAACAAATCCTACAGCCCGTGACCGCTCTTCCAATGGTATTGTCCTGCATATGGTGTTGGAAAAATCCAATCAAGTGGAGAAAATAATTTATGCTAGCTCTTTGATAAGACATAACTTACAGTATAGAAAACACAATTCTGACAGCATAAGATACTATATGGTAGAACTCCAGAAACAAGATTTGAACCATATCATACACCCAAGTTCAACTTCACATAGAGTTGCCAAAACTAGCAACCAACTATTAACCCAATGAACTAGATGTACTAAAATTTCAAATTTTCTTGTCCAGTTTCCAACAAATTTCTCCACTCAATTCCATAAGATAATAAGATTTAGCTACCTAAATATGCTTATTAGTAAGGAACTCAGTCAGGAAATTAGAAGTGATAACCAGTAAAATAGCAAAGGAAACTCCAAGTAGAAAATTCACTGATAAGAGCAAATAATAGCAAGAAGAGAGATCATGTCTAAAAGTCATTTTTCAAATTAACATGCTGCCAGAACAATTTGGATCTCATACATGCCTGGCGATAAGATCAGTTGCAGCTGATGGGGAAACACCTTCTCCTATTCCGACCTAGATATAAAGAGGAACAGAAATGCTTAGTCATAAAATAGACTCAAAGTATCATGATAACTATTAGTGAGGGAGGGAGACAGAGAGATGACTACATTATCAAGTATTACTAAAAGGCATGGGCAGAGACAAGATAGGAGATGAACTTGAGCCATTTAATCAGACCAAGTGTTCATGACTACAAAAGAAATGCAAAGTAGTAAATGCTTAGCCTGGTTGGATTTTTTTTTTTTATTTTGGAGAAACAATAGAAGCTGTACTATAAAAGATTTGGAGGAATTTACATACCAATATTCTTGACAAGATTAATCCTGGCATAAATCCAGCAAGCAAAGGAACGAGAGCTGTAGCCAATGACCAAGTCAATACCCCAATCTCAAGAACTTTTCTGAACCAGAAAAAAGATAAAAGGTGAGATTGACAATGTATCACACTGCCTTATATGCCCCCAAAACAAAGAAAACATATTTCTGGTGTATGTAACATCTCAAATCATTTCTAACTCTTAAACAAAAAAATTGTTTGTTACCATGCTTTTACATGGATTGTCTTTCATGCTTTTGCAACAGTATAAACTCTGTTTACAGAACAAGAGCAACTTAAAGTTCTTTCTCATATTGTGGTCCTTAGGGGTTAAAAGTGAGATCCAGGAGAGTTAAACGGACAAGGAGGTTAATATTTGCACAGTCTGCAGCTGAGGCTAGCTGTCTATGTAAGTGCAATAGGGATGATGGTTAAATGAGAAGATTCCTCCAAGGTTAGAAATTAACCTCCCACCAAATATCTTGGCAAGCCAACCCCCAGGCAACTGACTCAATGCATAGCCCCAAAAGAATGATGATTGCACCAATCCAGCCACTGATGAATTCCACCCAAACTGGTGTGACATTGGAATTATAGCAATACTCAAGTTCACCTGTGCAAAAAATAAAATACAAAATGAATTAATTAAATCTCACAAACAACCTGTGAACCATTTGAAAAAAAATATTTTATTTTATCTCACAAACACAGACCTGCAAACCATTTGAACAAAATGGGTTTTTTTTTTTTTTTTCTAGAATAACAACTTATCCTTAGTCCTAAACTTTTGGGAACAGCTATGGATCCTCAACAAACTAAATAAAGACAGGCACATGTATTCTTTTTTGTCATTCTATTATATCAAAAGTCATACTCTGTAGTCTATATACCTCCTTAATTGACATGCCCTTTTTTATTACTTCTACTAGTGCTATTTTAGGTCATACTCTACCTTTTTTATTCAATTTTTTATAATCAACTCACTCTTCATTCCTTAATGTTATATTAATCACTCTTCACAGCGTAAAGCAAACAACCTCAGGCTACTCTCCTACATTTTTTCATCAACTAGGACCACCCATAATTTTAGGCAAAGTTCTTCATTTTGAATCATATCTTTCCCTATCATTCTAGTTAATCCACCTTAACATTCTTATTTCAATTACACTCATTTTAGTTTTTTCTTTTGTATGTCAAAAAAGAATAGAGCTAGAGTCACAACATTTTCACAACAAAGCCTAGGTGACAAGCTATTAATGGTAGGTAAAGTGATGTAAGTGTTAGCCTGGTAGGCTTAAATGAGAATCAGCAACATATTGCCACTTAATCTTTGTTGTAAAAATATTGTAGATGTAGCACTGCTCTACAAAAAAATTGCAGCCCTCATCAACATATTTTTTTATAAAAAAGTTTGTGTAGTGGAACATACTGAATATTGGTGGGCCAACCATGCAGCCATAAATAAAAACAAAAGAAAAGGAAAATTTTGATTGTATACAAGTAATACAACTTTCTTTTAAGTTCAATTTCAACAACAACCAAAAAAAAAAAAAAAAACACTATTTTTATTTATTACAAAAGGCAAATTACTTAATAAAATCAAACCCAAAATGATTTTAAGAAACCACATAATATTCAAATTACCATTTATCATCCTAGTAAACAAAACAGGAACCTCATTAGTCATTACAATCTTAAATTCACAAACCAAAAAAAAAAAAAAAAAAAAAAAGAATTACATTATAGTACCTTATCCATGTTGCAAATAACAAAGGCCAACGAGGTGGTTCCAATAAGTTTATATCTCTCGGGAATATTCTGCCACGGCGGCCAATCCCAATCAGAACCCACTTTGCCAGACCCGGTCTCCTCAGGACCCGAACCCGACTGGTCCAAATCATTGACTCTCAGTCCAGTGAGCACCCAGGAGTAACCTTGTCAGTCTCTTTGATATTTCTTTCTCTTTGATACTACAGAGAACCCGGAACTTCAAAGAAGGAAAGGAATGAATTGAGAGTGATGGAGTTTGTTGTTGAAGAAGAGTAGTGGGGTGTTCGTGGCGGTGAGAGTGAGGTTTTTTGAGAGTGAGAATGAAAGCAAGCGAAGTTGTCAGCTCCTCTGGGACTCGGTGTAAACATGGCCATTTTCAAAAGGGTGGTTTTGTGTGTAATCACTGAATCAGTTATGTAATTTTCGGTTGGTAGTGTTGGCGGTAAAGAAGAAGAAGAAGCAGAAGTGGAAGACGTATGGGCAAAGAACACTGGACCGGGTATGTTTGGGAGGACTTGAGTTGGCCACGCAAAAATGGGTTTGTGGCTTGGATTCAATTGGATGGGGTCTTTGGATCATTTGGTTCTTGTGGGGTACGTGTACTTTTTTTTTAGCCCACAACATGTGGGTCCTACTTTTGTTTATTAAGAACTTTAAAATCAATTTTTTTTTTTACCCAAAAAAAAATTCATTAATAGTTGTAAATAATAGGCAATAAAGTTGTATTTAGATTCGACTGACCATTAATTCGTTTTGGTCTAATTTTTTGAGGGATCCAATCAGTTTCAGTCATCCATTTTAAAAAATTCAAGTTTTGGTTCCTATCTGGTTTTTTTTTTTTTTTTTTTTTTTAATAGACCAAATCCAAAGATTATTTATTCACTAATTTCTAAATACGCTCATGTGCATGCTCTAAGTCTCTTCTATTTTTTAGGTAAATGTTGATAATTTGTATCTATTATAATTTAGAAATATATATATATATATATATATATATATATATATTCAAACAAATAAAAAGTATAAACTGTAGAGATAAGTGATAATTGTAATTTCTTTTTGAATGTGAATCTTAAATTTTAGAGTTTATTTAATTTAAAGAAGGCTGATTTTAGAA
>NW_027069547.1:1351364-1393415 GCF_002906115.3 Quercus suber
CTGACATTTTGTTGTGCACGAGACGCGTTTTCATCAATATCCTCGTGAATCGATGCAGATCCAGTGGTCTACGGTCTCCTTGGATTTGGTCAGAATTAATACCGCTAATAACCCTTTCTTTGAACTCTGTGTGGATCACTCCCACCAACCTCCATCCTCTATATATAAGGCTTTCCGGGGGAAACGTCATTCTCACTCTCCATGAACCCTCTAACAAAACAAGAAACACGTCCCTTCAGCTCCCCGAGCCCCTTCAATAACCCTGCCAGGATTGTGACAAGGGTTTGAGATTATGGGGCGACCTTGAGTGGGAATGAGGACACACAGGCCAAAGGTCCTCCTTCCTTGACCGAGAGCTGTATAGCTGTAGCCCGCACTAGACTTCCGACGCGGCAGAGGTTGGGCGTCATCACAATGGTGCTGTGCATGACGGTCAGGGAAAGTCCCTGAAGTATTAACGCCTTCCTCCGGGGCGCACCCATGCCTATCCCTCAGACGGCAGCGACCTGCGCCTGGCCCGTCCATCGGTGGAAGCTTGCAAGATCACGTTATGTCCGGTGCCGGGTGTTGCCGTCTCTAACAGCCAACTAACATGGGCTAGGAGAGAATCAAGGGAACATTATGGGGATGGGTCGTTAGGTGTCCATGCATCTGCTCCTCTCTTCTCGCCGGCACCATCCACACAGGCCGGGGGTCGTTGGCAGCCTTAAAACAAGCCTGCCTTAGCCCCTTCCTGAAGTTAGTTTTAGAACAGGCCCGTCTGGCCTCTGTTTGTAGCCTTAGCTTTAAAACATGCCTGTCTGAGCCTCTGTTTGTATTTTGTATTGCTTTTCGATTAATAAAATGTTGTTGTGTTTGTTTCCTTCTCCTATTCTCCGAATGTCCTACTTTCTTGCGACGATCGTTTCTTGTGCAAAAGCATTCTTGTTAGTTGTTTTTTTTTTTTCCTTTTTTTTTCTTTCGGGGTAGCTTGCATAAGCCCCCAACAATAGAAATCGCTAGACGTTACGCCTACTAACGCCCTAGTCCTTCCCACAAACGGCGCCAATTGTAGAGACTCATTTGGATATGCCTTCTGAAATCAAAAGGAAAAACAGTCCAACAAGCTCAAACAATAAATTTTTAGAGAGTGGGTTCAAGGACTAGGCCCTAACAAACGGACAACGCCCCTAGGTTCCTCCTTCCCTCATTGGAGGTTGGCACTTAAGATTATTCACCAAGACTCCTCCTTCGGCACCCGTTTGAGACCCCCCCATTTTTTTTTTTTTCCGGAGGCGCTCTTTATATAGCCATCTTCTCACCATCCCTTCCTTCCACCTGTTGATCATCCGTGCACTTCACTCCTGACCATTCGTCCCATCATCTGTGTTATCAGTATCATGTGATTTGTAATGGCCAAGGTTACCCTCTCCAGGAGTCACATCTCCATTAAGGCGGTCAGAGGGTTAGGTGAGCACATTTATTGTGGAGATGACAACCCATACTGGGCTCGTTCTCCCACTTTCTGTTGTCCTCGGTCTGCCAAGACAGGATCATCCTCGGCGTGGTCCTCACAACCCAGGCCTCAACACAACGTCCTCGGGCAATTTTCCATCCTTAGCATGGCCTTGGGCTGGGTGCAAAATGGGCCAAGGCTATCAAACTTCAGGCCCCACATATATATATATATATAATTATTATTATATATTCAAACAAATAAAAAGTATAAACTGTAGAGATAAGTGATAATTGTAATTTCTTTTTGAATGTGAATCTTAAATTTTAGGAGTTTTTTATTTAATTTAAAATGAAACTTGTTTTTGACATTTATGATCTTATTTCTAAATGAAGTAACTCTTTAGTAATGAGGATATTTTTGAATTACATAAAAGTCCAATTGAAAGAAGAGAATCCTCTTAATATATAGTATAGATATAGATATAATTTTTTTTTATATATTATATATATATATATATTTTAAAAGATTTTAAAAACCTAATAATCTAACTCCCTTATTCTCTCCTTTTATTCTATTCTAATACTATTGAATATATATTGGGTTTTTTGAAACAATTACATTTTAAAAATAAAAATAAAAATAAAAAAAGGCTTTTACAAGTCTGAATAGACCGATTTGGTTCCCCAAAAAATGCCAAAATCTAACCAAATTAGACCATTTACACCCTTATTTGATGGTCTAACGGATAACCAATAATAATACAACTAACAATTATAAAATTAGTTATGAAAAATATTGTGTACTAGGTAAAAATATTTATAATTTTTTTTTTAAATGACCTATTGTATAATATAATATAGTATAATATTAGTAATTAGGGTAAGAGGATTTAAGCCTTCAAGGTCTCTATTGAAATACAAAGAGATATAAGTTGAGTCCTACTTTTTTTATTAAGAACTTTAAAATCAATTTTTTTTTTACCCAAAAAAAAATTTTAATAGTTGTAAATAATAGCAAAATAAATGTATTTAGATTGGACTGACAATAGACCATTAATTCGGGTAAAAATGGGCATTTGCCATTTTCACCAAAACTTTTCAAAATGCTCCATATTTGAAACTAATTAAGGGAAGTGTCCCTGTTTTGAAACTCGATTTTCTAAAAATCGAGTTTCAATTTTAAACTTGATTTTTGGACAATCGAGTTATAGCAAATAAAAAAAAATAAAAAAAAATTATGGAACTCATTCCTTGAAAAATTCAAGTGGAACTTGAGTTCCATGAACTCGAATACTTCACATTGTACTCAAGTTCATGTAACTTGAGTTCCAATATATATATATATATATATATATCCTAAATTCACGTTCGCTATAACTCGATATTCAAAAAATCAAGTTTTACATTTGGAACTCAATTTTTAAAATATCGAGTTTCAAAACAGGAGTATTTCCCTAATTAGTTTCAGACATGGGGAATTTGCTGAAAAATTTGTGAGAAAGGGGTAAAAGCCCATTTTGGCCCATTAATTCACTCTAGTCTAATTTTTTGAGGGATTCGGTTAGTTTTGGTCATCCATTTTAAAAAATTCAGATTTTGGTCTCTATCTCGGTTTTTTTTTTTTTTTAATAGACCAAATTGAAATGATTCTTTATACATATAATTTTTTATATTTTTTATATTTGGGTTTTTTGAATTAATTATTTTTTTAAAATGATTTTATAGGATTGAACAGACCAATTTGATCCAAAAATAAATGAAAAAATCAAACCAAACCAGACCATTTACACCCTTATTTGATGGGTTTAATTGATAACCAATAATAATACAACTTAACAGTTATAAAAATTGGTTATGAGAAATATTGTGTTAGGTGAAACCTTTTAAAAATTAATAATAAAAAAAAAAACTCAGTCACCTATTGACTTTTGTTGCCCTCTTTAAGATTTTTTTTTTTTTTAATAATTCGGTAATTAGAGTAAGAGGGTTTGAACTTTCAATGTCTCTAGTGAAATACAAAAAGATGTTAGTTGAGTTACAAAACTCTTAACGATATATGATTCAATAGTTACAACAATGGAAGTTAAATATAACAACCAAAATTCTTTCTTTACTCCCATCACCAAAAAAAAAAAAAAACCTTTCATTACTTGAAATATATGGTATAACTATAACTTGAAATATACCACTTTTGCTTACCCGACTAGAAAATTCTAGCTGCCTTGTCTTCAATTTATGACAATTATTAGATTATTCATTTAAAACGAAATATACCATATACATCTAGAATGTGGAGTTGAAGTTATACTTTGTATAATTTCATGTAACATTATGAGATTAAATTCTATAAGGATGGGGTGTAAAACCTATGTTTTACACCATCTAATAAGTGATTGCCACATCAGCATTTTACTTAAAATTTATTAAAATTCAATACATTCTACCACACCTAATAACATCTCGATAGATTCCCAATTTGGTTGGATTTATATATGGGTATTAGAATTGATTGAGTGTAATTGTGTTTATTCTTAAATATGTGATAAGATGATGTGGCATATTGGGATTGGAGGGGTAAAACTAAAATATATATATATATATATATATTTCCTAAATTCACGTTTACTATAACTCGATATTCCAAAAATCAAGTTTTACATTTGGAACTCGATTTTTAGAAAATCGAGTTTCAAAATAGGGGTATTTCTCTAATTAGTTTCAGACATGGGGCAATTTGCTGAAAAATTTGTGAGAAATGGATAAAAGCCCATTTTGGCCCATTAATTCACTCTAGTCTAATTTTTTGAGGGATTCGGTTAGTTTTGGTGATCCATTTTAAAAAATTCAGATTTTGGTCTCTATCTCGGTTTATTTTTTTTATTTTTTTTTAAATAGAACAAATTGAAATGATTCTTTATACATATAATTTTTTATATTTTATATATTTGGGTTTTTTGAATTAATTATTTTTTTAAAATGATTTTATAGGATTGAACAGTCCAATTTGATCCAAAAATAAATGAAAAAATCAAACCAAACCAGACCATTTTCACCCTTATTTGATGGGTTTAATTGATAACCAATAATAATACAACTTAACAGTTACAAAAATTGGTTATGAAAAATATTGTATTAGGTAAAACCTTTTAAAAATTAATAATAAAAAAAACTCAGTCACCTATTGACTTTTGTTGCCCTCTTTAAGATGCTTTTTTTTTTTTTTTTTAATTTTTAATAATTCGGTAATTAGAGTAAGAGGGTTTGAACTTTCAATGTCTCTAGTGAAATACAAAAAGATGTTAGTTAAATTACAAAACTCTTAACGATATATGATTCAATAGTTACAACAATGGAAGTTAAATATAACAACCAAAATTCTTTCTTTACTCCCATCACCAAAAAAAAAAAAAAAAAGACTTTCATTACTTGAAATATACCACTTTTGCTTACCCGACTAGAGAATTCTAGGTGCCTTGTCTTCAATTTATGACAATTATTAGATTATTCATTCTAAAACGAAATATACCATATACATCTAGAATGTGGAGTTGAAGTTATACTTTGTATAATTTCATGTAACATTATATCACTCAGTTATTTTTTTTATTGAATCAACATGTATGTCAAATCTATAGTTAAATTAAATGCTTTTCCTCACATTTATTATGCATATTAAATTAATTTCACGTCAATGGGGACATTAATTTCACATTGATCATCCCATAATTTATGGGTTCCTTTAATGATGCCATCTCTCTGTTTGATCTCTCAACGTAAACAAGCTCGGGTGAAATCTCAATTTATTGCAAGAATAATTTTGCTAAGCAAAAATAAGGAAGGTGCAAACCCATTGTGTCCTGTTGCAAAATGATGAGATCATCTCCACTTACGGCTTCATTGTAGCACTCCCAGTTTGAGCTTGAAATCATAAGCTCTAATTTTGTTTCAAGAAAGCTTTATTTTAAGGTGAACTCAGCTAGTTCGTTGTGATTTGGTCTCAATCGAGTCAGTCCTCGTCGTGCTTTGGCTGACATATGGTGTGAAATGATTTGTAAGTTGTGATTGGGGCAATATGAGATTCGGTTGTACATTAATGACTACAAGAAGAAGTAACAAGGTCAAGAGTCTTGTAACTCAATTAATTGATACTTTCTAATATTTCCAATGTCCAAATCCCTCCTCCCCATTATAATTATTGAATTAAAAAAAATTAAAATGAAAATAACAGGAAAAGCCACTTTAATAGGACAAAGTTCAGCTACAAAATCGGTTATAGTCTAACCATTGAATTGCATGTTCTTTACGCTCTTAATACACATATTAAATTTTATATCAATCGGATATTATTTACCATATAATCTACAAGCTTATATTATATGCATAATTTTAAATTACAAAAACTTTCAATTTAAACAATTTATTGATGACATGGTTATTGTTCTTTAATTTACTAAAAATTTTGCAATTATAGAGAATATAAGAAGAAAATATAATTTAATGGTAAATTCGTCAAAATCCACCTCCAATGAATTCACCTTCAATAAAAAAAATATTAATTAAAGTTGTAAATTTATGCTATAATCAATTTTGTAGTTAAACATTGTCCATTTTTATTCTTAGTAGAATAAGAAGTTTTGTCATTTGATTTTTTAAAGCTCTTGTGCAACTATGTATTCCACAAAGTTAATGTCTTATTTGAACTGTGGGGTGCACATTTTAGATGTGTTACAAGGGTGGATTATAAGACGCATATTTCTATAGTTTTGGATGTAAAGAGCAAGCACCCCATAATTTAGGGTAGAAATACATGACCAGTAGTATAGCCAATGGAAGGAAAAATTTAATTGGAGCTATCAATTTTCTTGGTTGGTTGATCATTATAGTAATCTAATAGAACACGTGATAAATATAGGCAAAAATATAAATGACACCTTTAAGTTGATGTATTGTTATATTGGTCTTGTAATTTTTATTTTGGTCATTTTAATCTTGTAATTTTACATTGGTTGTTACCGTTACAGTCTTTTCATCCACAATTAACTTTTAAAATTTAAATTTTTAATAATTAAAAGGTATTAAAATTTATTTTTTAAGAAAAAGAAAAATACAAATTACACCTTTAGGTTTGATCAATTGTCTTTTTGGTCCTATAAATTTCACTTTTGTCATTTTGGTCATGTAAGTTCACATATGTTGTCATTGTTAATTTTGCTTAACGGCGACTTTTTTTAACATAATGGAAGAAGGATTAGTGGTGACAATAAATGTAAACTTACATGACAAAAATGAAAAATAAATAAATTATAGGACCAAAATAACAATTTACGAAGGATGTCAATATAATAAAACAAATAGATAAGCAACTTGCTGGAGCTAGTCTCTTTCTTAGCAATTCAATAGAAAAATAAGATGGAAAAGGGGATAGAGAATTTTGCCGATGCAATGAATATAATAATCCATATGTATGCCGAACAAAAATTATATTGATTTTATTTTTGTGGGTGGGCCGAAAGGGGTACGCCCATCCCCCAAACAATTTAGGCCCATTTTCGAGGTGGCCCCGGCCCGAAGTAGGCTCATGTTAGTTGAGAGTGTAAGGAAGCATCTTGGGTAAGGAATCTCACCTCGGTGAGTTTTCCTACAAGAACATGTATAAGCTGAGAGCTTAAGGTAGTGCCTTGGGAGAATTTGCCCGCTGAACATAGGATTCAACGTTGGGCAAAAGTTACTAGAGGGTTATCTCAATGGCAAAAAGTGGGTCTCCTCTTTGACATGTGATAGGAAACTGGGAGAATAGTGATCTAAACTGAAGAAACCACCTAAACCTTGTGAGTGGAAGGACCCACTGACATACCAAAGATTCCTTCATCATGACTGTCCCATTGAGAGAGGGGTATAAATAGGAGGAGAGGGGCAAAAAATAGGGGTTGGAACAAAAATTAGGGGAGAGATGCATGAGAGAAGCCGAGAACATAATTTGGGGTTCAGAGGTCTTGCTTGGACCTCAAATGGGTAGCTCGGCAGTTGGGGAATCTTCTCGATTGGGCCTAATCCAAAGCAATCTAACAATAAATTGGGCCAAGGTATGACCAACCATTGAGAAAACCACTCCAAGGGTCTCCCATTGTAGGTTATTCCCAATCAAGAACACAAATAAATTTTGGAGGGAGAGTTGCCACAATTTTATTGAGAATCATTGAATAAACATTATAATCTATTAAGTTGTGATTTTTCTATGTTTGTTTTATTGGCTTTATTTTGTGTCAATTTGATTGTAATTAATGCAATCATCTCCTTGTATTTTTGTGAGATTTAATGTATATGGATTTAGTCTAGAATTGGTGAAGAATCGCACATTTAGTGGAACTCAGGACTAACTTGCGAGTGGCTCACGACTGTAACATTTGCAAGTTAACATATCTGAGGAGCATGTGAGTGGAAGTTCAAAAGTTTGTTGGAGATAAGTACTCGCAAGTTGCAAGTAAATCGTGAGTGTGTCTAGCCGTGAGCTACATAACTCATTTTGTTGAACCAACTGTGCCTTTTTTTCCTCCACTATAAATACATCTCTTTCCCTTGAATTTTAACTTAGAGATTTAGGCTTTTAAAGATCAAAAACACTCACCTTGAGAGTGAGAGAATTGTGTCTTTGATTGAAGAGCCAAACACCTTAGTTTCTCTACACCTCTTGCCTCTCCCAATTTCCATACACATTCTAAGTGTTGAAAGTGTTTTGGTCCACTGGAAAGCATTGTAGCTTGACCACATATTTAGCCGGTAATGTGTGGTAGTGTAATCGGGTGGTATTGTGAGATCCAGAAAGTTAGTAAAGACAAGATTCTGTGAAATCCGTTGGTAACTGGAATTTGGAGGGTTCAAGTATATTGAGTAGTCTAAGCTTGTAGGGTTTTTGTGTATTCTTGTACTCCGAATTAAGAATGGAATCTTTGTTGTTGCTAGGAAGGAATATCACAAAAGTGGGAGAAGATGAAATTATAGGCAATAGTTGGAGACTTAGAGTGAACACAGAGAGATAAATGATGTTCTGTTGTGACCGTTTGGCTGAGGTGTTGATAGCATTTCAGTTGATTGGGTAGCATGCTTTTAAAAATAAATAAATAAATGGAAATGGGTTAAGGGTTGTTTTGCGGGGGAAAACTTATGTTAGTTGGGCTTGAGTAGTGTTTTTTTAGTAAGACACATGTCACAATGGGAGTGAATTACTTAATTTTCTTCTTCAATATATAATATAATATAATATAATATATGATATTGTTGAAGTAATGATTAAGAGATTGTTTTGTTGGTTAGTTTAAACAACAGTTTTAAATATTTAAATAACATTATACGTATTTTTACACACTTTTTTCATCCACACATATTTTCAAAATATATAAACAATGTTACTGGAATAACATTATCAAACGTGCTCCAAATGACTGAACACGTGTCATCATTTGGATAGATTTAATGTAATTGGACATTGAACTCAATTCTTACCCATTCTCAATAAAGCTTTAAAAGCATGCGGCTCCTCCTTGATTCAAAGTCTCTCTAATGGAGTCCTATTAGCACAGTTCACTAATTTTGCTCATATAGCCTTTTAAGCTGTAACCTCATGGACACAGTGTACTTCACTGCCAAAATGGATACATTTTCTATGAGTGTGGAAGAAATGTCCATCAATATAGCGAAGAACCACCACAAGAATACATTGTTAAAGATTGCAGGTTTGGATCTTTAGAGTCTTCTGATCCATCACCAGGCTCAATTCCTGTAATCGATATCAGCATGCATCTTCTCCCTACACGATCCTAAAGAAGTAGGGAATGAACTTGAGAATAGCTATTCTTATTGTTCCTAGGGATAATATTTCATAAATGTACTTAGATTTGTTATAGAACCTGCTTATCTTTTCCTATATATAAAAAATAAAAGAAAAGAAAAGAAAATAAAAAAGAAGGATTTATCATATCCTGAAAAAATAGCATGCGAAAGACTCAACAGTAAAACAGGATAGTTTATTAAATGTTGAACAGAAAATTAGAAGAGGAGAGAGAGAGAGAGAGAGAACTATATATTCTATGTATTTATGTACGTATGATACATGTACAGAGGTCGATCTCTATAAATGTACAAGAGAAAGTTGACTTGAGGGGCCTCTGATTATGCCTGAATCAAGAATAATTGTTATCCTTGATTAAGGCATAATATGGGGTTATAATGTGATAAAACATGCATTTGAGCATGTGTCAAATCTAGGATATGTTACAGTTTTTTTTTTCATGATGTCCACTCTACCATCATTTGATGTGTAATCACTGAATCAATAATGTAATTTCGGTTGGTAGCGTTGGCGGGGAAAGAAGAAAAAGAAGAAGTGGAAGACGTATAGGCAAAGGCCACACGGTCTTTAGATTATTTGGTTCTTGTGGCATACGTGTTACGTGTACCTTACTTGGGCCCACAATAAGTGGTCCAGTTTTCTTGTTTAAAGAACTAAAGTAATCATCTGATAATTAATTAACTCTGATACAATTGATTGGGGGAGATCTCTTTTCTTTGAATATTTGAGTATTTAATATAAGCATTTGTAGAGGGTAGAGGGCAAAAATTGAGATTCAAGTTTTCAGGAGAAAATTTTACACATATACATATATACATATATACATATATACTTAAATTAGGGTAGAGTAGAAATTTTATCTTGTATAAAAAAATATATATATTAAAACACGATTGAATAATCCAAAAAAATTAAGGCTAATGATATGAATTGAATTATATTATATTAACTATTTATTTATTTATATTTAACTTTAGATTTTACTAACACGTGTAAAGTGGAGATAGTTTAGCTGTTTTATAGGAACTATTGTTGGCCCTAAATGGTTCCATCACCATTGATATGGGTTTCATATATTGTACAATGTAGATTGCAATCAACATAGGATTTAGAAGAAGTAACAGGGAATGTTCAATAATTCTGAGTAGAAAATGACGGTTTTGTCATTTTATTTTCTAAAGCGTTGTGACAGTTAAAGTTGACGTTTCTTTGAACTGGGAGGTGAAAATTGCTGGGTTTGGAATTATGACAATGGGAGTGCTGAATGCAAGTCTTTCAATTTCTCACTGTTTTTATGATCTCTTCTGTACTGTTCAGCAAGTTGATGGTAAAAGTATGGAATTATGTGGTATTATGATGCTTGTTTAACAAAGTACATTTAGTAGGAACTAACTCGCCTCAACTGTAAAATGTTAGAAGTGGGTTTAGTTGACCATTAACATGGTTAGTGGATGATAACTAGGTGTTTTTATTCTCAAGCTTTTTCTACTTTGTGAGGTAATTCGTTCATAGTTTTCATGTCCTTTTCTTTGCTTTCCATGTATATACACCAAAGTATAAAAAGCCAATGGAACGAAAACTTTGATTGGAGCTATAAATCTTCTTGGTTGGTGTGATCATTATAGTAATCTAGTTGAAGTATAGAACGCGTGATAAATATTTTAAGGCAAAAGGATGAACAATTTGCTGGAGCTAGTCTGAGCAAGTCACAAGAAAAATTAATGAGGAGAGGGACACAGAGACAATTTTGTCAATGGAATGAATATAATATAATACTCCATATGTATGCCTCACACATATTATAATCCAACGGAAAGTGAAGTTTGGAGCTAATTTATCTTCCTAATGGGTATGATCATTAGTAATCTCCGAAGTGATAATATAATATACAGCAAACAGACAAGCAACTTGATTTAGCTAATCTCTTTTTGACCGACCAATTCATCGGGAAAAAAAGTAGATAATAGTGAATCTTTCTGATCCATATATACGCATGCCGGCTAAATATCATAATCTAATGGAAAACATTAAACTTTTCCTGCCATGGCGCCTTGTAATAAGGATGATTCAGACAAGTGGGTCAAAATTTTATACAAGAAAAGTATTTTAGAAATGAAATTAATGAGGTTATAAATTAATCAAGTTAAAAGACAAAAGCAAATAGACCCCATTGGGCACATTATATTATAAGAATATTGTTGAAGTGATGATCAAAATGAGACATCTGCTCATATATTAAGGCACTGAAAAGCTTTAAAGGCATGTACCTCGGCCCCTTCTGATTTTAAAGCCTCTCTAGTGGAGTCCCTACTTTATACATATTAGCACGGCTGACCAGGTTTGCTCCTATAACCTTGTATAGTTGTAACCCCATGGACACAGTATACGTCACTGACAGCATGGTTCTCCCTTCTGCTAAAATGGACAAGATTGTGGAAGAAATGTCCATCAATAGCGAAGAACCACCACAAGAATACATTGTTAAAGATAGCAGTTTTGGATCTATAAAGTCTTCTGACCCATCACTAGGCTCAATTCCTATCATCGATATCAGCATCTTCTCCCTTTTTCATCACATGATCCGAAAGAAGTAGAGAATGAACTTGAGAAACTAAGATCATCTCTAAGCTCAGGAGGATGCTTCCAGGTTAGGACTTATGTTTAAATTGAAAATTTTCACCGGAAGTTCTCTGCTACATTAGGCAGAATAGCTATCCTTATTGTTACTAGGAAAAGTATTTCATCAAGGCACTTTGATTTATTTTGGAACCTGTTTATCTTTTCCTCCCAAAAAAAAAAAAAAAAAAAAAAAAAAAAGATTTGTTTCAGAACCTCATATCCTGTAAAAATAGCATGCGAAAGACTCCAAAGTAAATCAGAGAATTTATTAAATGTGGGAGAGAGAAAAAGAGAAGAGAATAGAGAGACCAAGAACTATATAATCTTTGTATTTCTGTCTGTATGATACAGAATGTCTCTATAAATATACAAGAGAGGTTAATTTATGGGCCAAATTATGTCTGAATCAAGAATAATTGATATTCCTTGATTCAGGGCATAATCAGGGATTATGTACAGAGAGGGTAATGTGATTAGATGCATTTGAGCATTTGTCAAATCTAGGATATGTAACGGTATTAAAACCATAGCAAAAACCTCTATCAGCTGTTTCTCAAAAAAAAAAAAAAAAAAAAAAAAAAAAAAAAAAACCTCCATCAGTTACGCCATGATCTTATATCAAAAACCTATTCATATATTCAAAAGTTTTGTAATTGAACTGATACTTGTAATGTTTCCAACAAAAATATTTGGGGTTCAAATCCCCACTTCTTTGGTTATCAAATTATGATGCAGCACAAAGGTCTCTATAAATATACAATATACAAGAGAAGTTGACTTGAGGGGCTTGATTATGCCTAAACAAGGATAATTGATATTTCTTGATTCATGGCATGTACCGGGAGGGTAATTTGATTTGATGCATTTGAGCATGTGCCAAATCTAGGATATGTAACGATTTTAAAACCTTAGTAATTAAAAGCCGATATTAGTTACGTCATGACCTTATATCATAAACCTATCCATATAATTAAGAGTCTTGTAACTCAACTGACATTTTATGTTGTTTTCAATAAAAACATTTATGTTTCAAATCTCCCTCTCTAACTATTGAATTGGAAAAAAAAAAAAAAAAGTGCTTGTTTGTACCAGAGTAGTGTTTATTTGGATTGAATAATATGTTTAGATGGGAAAAGAAATGAATCAAATTTGTGCATTTCTTTTTCTATAAGAACTTGTCTTAAATCTTATCAAAAAAAAAAGAAAAAAAGAAAAAGAACTTGTCTTAAAGTGTACCTTTTGAGCCTCAGGCAATAGGTCATGGAATTCCAAGTTCATTACTTGACAAGTTACGTGAAGTGGCAAGACAATTTTTTGCACTTCAGCGGAAGAAAAGCATAAGTACTCCCGAGCAGCTAATGAGGGTGAAGGGTATGGGCAAGTCGTAGTAGTTTCAGAAAAGCAAATCCTTGACTGGAGCAGTCGCCTATCTCTTAAGGTCTTCCCAGAAGATCAAAGAAGGCTCAATTTTTGGCCAGAAAATCCAAGTGATTTCAAGTATGTTTTAATATACATTTTAAAATTTCTATATAGAACAATTTGTAATATTATAATGATGAAGCAGAACATGTCATATTACAATTTTTTTTAATTTTATTTGAGTAATGTTAGGAATATTTCAAATGTTACTATACATATAAACTTTGTAAATTGACGTGTTACAACTTTTAACTCCAACGTATAAAAATTAGAAGGGAGTTTCACACACATGTACACTTAATTAGATTAGAGTAGAATTTCTATCTTGTATCAAAAAACTACAACGTATAAAAAAGTAATTAAAAATTTTTAATTGTTATGTTATTAATGTGGCACTAATTAGTCAATCACATTTATTATCATATTAATTTTTAAATATTTTCTAATAAAACAGGTAGTAGTATTAACATTTTACTTTATTTTTTATCCTTTGTCTAGCATTTTCTGACTTAGATTAATTAACATGGTGAAGCATTTCCATAGATAAAGTCCTTTTTCATATTGTTAGTGATTAGTCCTTTATTTGATTTTACAGAGATATTTTACATGAATATGCTGTGAAGTTGAAGGGTATGATGGATATACTCTTTAAGGCCATGGAAAAGTCTCTGAATTTGGTAGAGGGCAGCGTCTCAAGCCAGTTTGGAGACAACTCACTGCTCCATGCGAGATTTAACTTCTATCCACCTTGTTCTAGACCTGATATGGTTCTAGGCCTCAAAGCTCATTCAGATAGATCAGGAACCACAGTTCTCTTGCAAGATGATGAAATAAGAGGTCTCCAAATTTTCAAAGATGACACATGGATTAACATTCCTGTAATTCCTCATGCTCTTGTTGTCAATCTTGGCGATCAAATGCAGGTATGTCTTATTAGTCAGTTGGAAAGAGTCACTTAGTAGCGCTTAAGCAAGTTTGCATGCAAAGATTAATGTTTCACCTTCATACCAACTATGATGATGTTAGTGTATAGATTAGCATAGATTAGCCCATTGGGCTTAGCCCAATATATTACTTGTACTGCACACATACCTAGCTTATATAAGGCTCTCTTTTGTACATTATTTTATACACACAATATACAGACTATTCAGTCATTCTCTTTCTCACTTTATATTGTTAACATGGTATCAGAGTCATTGCTCTGACCTAGTGGTATTCTCCGACGTTCTTCCGCTGCCCTCGCCTTCACCAGTAGCCACAGTTAGAAGTGAGTCACCACCGTCACACCTACCTCTCGGATCTAGTCTATTCATCAATCAAATCATCAAACCACAGATACGACGTGATAGATCAGACTTCCTCAATCAAAACCCAGCAAGAAAATGGCCAAAAGGAGCTCTCACGCGCCCTCACGCGCTGCCCCAATTTTTTTGGCTGTCGAAGATGCGCTACACGCGCTCCCATGCACTGCCACAATTCTTACGCGCACGACAAACTTCCTTCACGCGCCTTCAGTCATGCCACACGCTACACGCGCTCAACTCCTCTGAGTGCCATGTCAGCCCTAGCGCATCATCGCCACGTCAACATCACGCATCATCCAGTGATGTTAGCAAACAAGACCGTTGACCAGTAGTTTGACTGTTGACTTTTTCGTTGACTTTTTTAGCAAAGTCAAAATTTTTGAATAGGGTTTATCTTGCTCAGCTTTTCACGTAGATTTCGATTTTGGGCTCTATTTCTTCATTTGAGGTCTCTAAATACCACTTTTTAGTCATTTTCTTCATTATGGCTCAACAAAATGATCGAGATATCATACGCCTTATCACTATTATGTTGAATGGTCCTATTAGCTATCATGCATGGTCTCAGAATATGACTGTCTTTCTCAAGGGTTAAAAACTGTGGAGATATGTGACTGGTTCAATTCCTAAGCCAGTACCAAACCCTCAATCCAAAGCCACAACTACTGCAGATGCCTCCAAGACTACTGTTACAGCGAATGATTATGAAGAACGCCTAGAGGAATGGGAGAGTATTCAGAGTAAGATATTGTCTTGGTTTATCAATACCTCTATTCCCTCCATTCATAATCTTCTTCCTTGTCTTGAGACTGCTGAGGCTGCTTGGAAATTTCTGGCTGATCGCTATAATTGCACTAATGATTCAAGCTTGGAGTTTCACATTGAATCAAAACTTTATCAAATGTGCCAAGAGGCAGGTTAGTCTATTTCTGATTTTTATTCTCAAACTTCTACTATGTGGGAACAACTCTCTGCTATAGATCGTCCACTAGTATGTTCTAAGGACATTGAACTATTTGTCAAATATCGGGATCGCCGTAAATTTATGCACTTCATGATGGGTTTACGTGAGGATTTTGAGCCTACTAGGGCTTCTCTGCTTAGCTGGTCTCCTACTCCTTCTCTTGATGCTGCAGTCAAGGAGCTCATTTCTGAGGAGAACCGTCGGCCTACTCATCACATGTCATCATCTGATCATGTATTGGCTACACCATCTCCACAACCTCTCATTACTGCATTCACTGCTCTTTTACGAATAAACTCTGGGTGTCCCACCTATCAGTCTTCCAAAGGTACTCGCTGCGAGTTTTGCCGTGCCAAAGGCCATGATATCTCAGTTTGTCGCAAACTACAGAAATTTGTGGAAGAGCAGAATAAAGCTTCTCTTCCTCATGCGGCTGCTGTATGTCCTTCAGATCCATCAGTTCCTATAGGTCCATCTTTGGCTTCCTTACTTACTACGGCTGATATTGAGGCAGTTGTTCAACATGTTTTATCCCGTACTTCCACTGTCCTTTCTGTCACCTCAAGTAAACAACCATAGTTTTTTGATACTGCATGTTGTAACCATATGACTCCTGATGAATTTCAATTTTTTGATAAGGCACTTTTAGAACATCCAATCACCATTTACACTGCTGATGAAACTCCTATTCCTGTTTGTCATAAAAGAACAATCTCTTCTCCTTGTTTATCCCTTAGTGACATTTTTCATATCCCAAAGTTATCCCTCAATTTGCTTTCTGTTGGTCAACTTCGTGAATTAGGCATAGATCTTCTATTTACTAATCATGGTGTGGATGTGCAAGATCCCCAGACGGGTCAAGTGCTTGGGACAGGCCGTAAGGTTGATCGCATGTTTGAGGTTTATGACTTGAAGATTCCTTCACAAGTTGTTTCTATAGCTGCTACCACTGCCACCTCCTTACCTGATCTATGGCATGCTCGTCTTGGTCATCTATCCTTATCTCATCTTCAGTTGTTAGCTTCTCAAGGTCATTTAGGTTCAATTCATTTTCAAAAATTTGATTGTATTTCTTGTCATTTTGGCAAACAAACAACATTGCCCTTTAATAATAGTGACTCATTTCTTCTGCACCTTTTGATCTTATACATTCTAATATTTAAGGTCCTGCACCTGTTCCCACTGAAGGGGGATCTAGATATTTTGTCATATTTGTAGATGATTTTTCTTGATATACTTGGATTTATCTGCTTCACCATAGGTCTGAACTTGTGTTTATTTACCAAACATGTCATAAAATGATTGAAACACAGTTCAATCGCACCGTCAAAATTTTTCGATCAGATAATGCTCAAGAATATAATAATAAATCTTTTCTATCCTTTTTAGACAATCATGATACCCTTACTCAGTGGTTTTGTCCTTACACCTCTCAACAAAATGGTTGTGCAGAACAAAAACATCGTCACATTCTTGATGTTGTCTACACCCTTCTCATTTCTGCCTCTCTTCCTGAGCGCTTTTAAGGTGAAGCCACACTCACTGCTGTATACACCATTAATCGTATTCCTTCACCAAACTACACACAACAAATCACTATTTGAGCTTCTCTATAGTCAAACCCCCAACTACTCCTATCTTCAGGTTTTTGGTTGTGCTTGCTTTGTCTCTCTTCCTCCTCATAAATGAACAAAGCTCCAACCTCGTGCTCGTCTCTGTTGTTTCCTTAGTTATGGTGTATCTCAAAAAAGGTTTAGTTGCTATGATCCCATTTCTCACTCTCTTTGTGTCTCCTGTCATGTTGAGTTTTGGGAATATCGTCCTTTCATGAGTCTTTAGTAGTTTCTTGCGTCCTCTTCTTTTGAGTCTCCCATTTTTACTGATCTTTTCCTCCCTCTCTATCCTAAACTTGTGGAGGATTCTTCGACATCGGTTGCCTCTCCAGACGACTCATCTCCGGTTCTGTCCCCAGCATATGACTTTCTTGTCTTGGATCTTATGGCACCACCCTTTCCTGAGTCTCCTGATGGTCCTAAACTTTGTCGTTCCACTCAAGTAAGCATTCCTCCCTCTTATCTCTCTGATTATCACTGCTCTTTTGCCCTTGCCGCCTTCTATGAACCTCACACCTATTGTGAGGCCCAAATTGCCCATTTTTGGCAGCATGCTATGAATGATGAACTAGATGTCCTTCATAAGAATCACACTTGGGATATGGTTGATTTGCCTCTTGGTCAATCTATAGTAGGTTGTAGGTGGGTTTACAAGATCAAGACCAAGGCTGATGGATCTGTTGAACGATACAAGGCTCGCCTAGTTGCCAAGGGCTTTCCCCAGGAGTATGGCATTGAGTATGAGGAAACATTTGCTCATGTTGCTCGCCTTACATCTGTCAGATGTCTCATTGATGTGGCTACTGTTCGCCGTTGGCCTCTCTATCAAATGGATGTGATGAATGCTTTCCTCAATGGAGACCTCTAAGAAGAAGTGTACATGCAACCATCCCCTAGCTATCCACACTTAGGCAGTCAAGTTTTTCGCCTTCGCCATGCTCTTTATGGTTTCAAGCAGGCTCCTCAAGCTTGGTTTGAAAAGTTTAGCTCAGTTGTTGCTCAGCAGGGTTTCACTTCGAGTCCTCATGACATTGCTTTCTTCATCCGAAGATCCTCTACTGGTATCACTCTTATTCTTCTCTATGTTGATGATATGATTATTACTGGAGATGATTCTGCAGGTATTCGCTCTCTTCAGCACTTTCTTAGTTAGCATTTTGAGATGAAAGATTTGGGCATTCTCATCTATTTTCTTGGGCTTGAGGTTGCCTCATCCTCTGATGGATACTATCTTTCCTAAACTAAATATGCTATTGATCTTCTCTCCAAAGCCGATATCACTGATAACAAGACTGTTTCCACTCCCTTAGAATAGAATGCAAAGCTCACACCCTTGGATGGTGAATCTCTATCTCACTACTACTCGCTATCGTTAGTTGGTTGGTAATCTGATCTATCTCACTGTTACTCGACCGGATATTTCACATGCCGTGGGTATGGTTAGTAAGTTCATGGATGCCCCTCATTAGGTCCACTATGCTGATATTCTTCGGATTCTCCGATATGTCAAGGGTACACTTTATCATAGTCTACACTACTCCTCTCAGTCTTCTCTCGAGCTTCATGCTTATTCAGATGTGAACTGGGTAGGTGATCTGACTGATCAATGCTCTATCACAAGTTTCTGTTTTCTATTGGATACTTCTCTTGTCTCGTGGTGTAGCAAGAAGCAAGATGTTGTTTCCCGTTCCAGTATTAAGGCTGAGTATCGTGCCCTTGCTAACACCACCTGCAAGCTTGTCTGGCTTCGTTGGCTCTTGGCTGACATGGATGTTCCATAACCCACTGCTACTCTTTTTTATTGTGACAATCGTAGTGCTATCTACATTACTCATAATGATGTCTTCCACGAATGCACCAGGCACATTGAGATCGACTGCCATATCACTCGCCAGCATCTCAAGAAAGGCAATCTCAAGTTGTTCTCCATCTCCTCTGCTGACCAGCCTGCTGATATCTCCACCAAGTCTCACCCATCTGGTCGTCTTTGAGATCTTATATCCAAACTCCAGTTGGCTTCCTCCTTGCCACCTCGAGTTTGAGGGGGGATGTTAGTGTATAAATTAGCATAGATTAGCTCATTGGGCTTAGCCCAGTATATTATATGTACTGCACTCATATTACTTGTATTGCATACATACTTAGCCTATATAAGACTCTCTTTTGTACATTATTTTATACACACAATATACAGACTATTCAGTCATTTTCTCTCTCACTTTATATTGTTAACAATATTCAATATTTAGGAATATTTCAACTAGTAAAGATTCATAATGCTGACATGTTAAAGCTGCAATCAATTATATATGCACTAACATGCCTAACCTATAGAAGAAATTTACAAGTTTGATATGTAGTTTGTTGTATATGAATTCATGCAGATAATGAGCAACGGAATTTTCAAGAGCCCACTGCATAGGGTGTTGACTAACACAGACAAGCTGAGGATATCTGTGGCGATGATTAATGAGCCAGAGCCAGATAAAGAGATTGGACCTGTGGACCAATTGATAGACGAGAAAAGGCCAAGGTTGTATAGATATGTGAAAAACTTTGCTTCTATCAACTACGAATGCTTTCAAAAAGGGAAAGTAGCACTCGAGGAAGCAAAAATTTAATTTATTTTCCTGCTTTTCTATTTTGGTATTGAAGCAAGTTGATGGTTGAGAGTATAGAATCATTTGGTATTCTGGTGCTTGCTTTAAAATAAAGCATATATATTGGATCTTAATCTATATCTCTATGAATATTAGAAGTGGCGAATAACACTGAAAGTTGTGGCTGCATTTTCTATTTCACGTTTCGGAAATTTTTTTTTTTCAACGCATGAACAGTAAAATTACTATGCATGAGACAATTATTACTGTTCACACACTGTAGCGAACTGTAGCAGCACTGTTTATGCATTAAAAAAATTAAAAATGGATCCCACGATACTATTTACACATTTAAAAATTATTTTGCTATAGTGTTTTCAGCAACAATCAGTTTTCAGCAATAATAAGTTGTATCCAAACGGACCCTTAATTTCTGGTATGTAAATGACAACTCAAAGAATGAAGTGTGTTTTTTCTTGTCTAGTTTTTTCAACTTTGTGATCGAAATGGTTTACGTTATGGGTTGAACTCGTTGAACATAAATTATTTTACACAGTTTGTGTGTAATAAACATTATTCATAAGTTTTTTTTTACCCCAAAATTCCTTATTTTATACTATAAATTTATGCTGATATTAACACTGGCCATACGTATTTTTCTTTCAAAATGTGGAACTGAACTCATATTATTGTGAAATCTAGGGTTAATATTCCTGAACATCGCTTGATGTCATTAAAAGATAACGTGGGGTCTTATTTGACCTTTTTTTGGTGAAAATAATCAAAATATCATTTTGGGCCTTATATTTTTTGGTCACTATCAATTTGGTCTCTATATTTAGATAATAGTCAATTTGGTCCTTTTTTTTTTTTTTTTTTTTTTCAATTTTTAGTCATTTCCATCTTTTCTCTCTCCTTTTTTTTTTTTTTTTTGAAAAAAAATGTAAGTTACTCTTTTTCTTTTTTTCTTTTTTTTTTTCTCCCTCCCTAGGCCTTAAACTACTACAATTTAGAATAATTTAGGGTAGAAATACATGATCAGTAGAATAGCCAATAGAAGGAAAATTTTAATTGGAGCTATAAATTTTCTTGGTTGGTGCGATCATTATAGTAATCTAATAGAAGTATAAAGCATGTGGTAAATATAGACAAAAATATAAATTACACTTTTAAGTTTGGTCGATTGTTATTTTGGTTTTTTAAAAAGTTTACATTTTTGTCATTTTGATCTCCTAAGTTTTCATTTGAATATAATAATCCTTATGCATGCGGAATAAATAATATTTTTATTTTCTATTTTAATGAGAATAATCACCGAATAAATATCATAATCCAACGGAAAGCAAAGTTTGGAGCTATGGAATGATCAATATAATACTAATCTCTAACATGATAAATATAATCAAGCTGTCCAAGTTTTGATTTCATGGTCTTTCAAAAACAAATATTCAAGTTTGTTTGTTCTTAAGTTTGCCCCTTATTATTATTATTATTTTTAATGATGTATTAGCTCTTGAACAAGCTAGAATTTTGATTTTTTAGTGGTTGTTTATGGTTTTTTTGTTACTAAAATTGTTGCTTATAAAAAATAATAAAGCAAACAGACAAGCAGCTGGATTGAGCTAATCTCTTTCTTACCAGTTTATTGGGAAAAAAGTTGCTACTAGCTTATCTTATTGATCCATGCATGGTTTTGAAATCCAAACAAGACCATAAGGTCTGACTCGGTTATCCGTGAACCCCTCATTTTTGTGGTTCTTTTAACCTTAAGAATCACTTTATGCCAAAAAAGTAAGGACACGTGTGAACCGTGGTTGAACCACATGGTGCTTAGAACTGTGAACAGTTCTCACGGCCATTTTGGCCGAAATTAAAGATTCGGCTGACATGCACTAGTTATTTTTCAAATCTTGAACAAAGGGATTTGTAAGGGAAAAAAAAAAAAAAAAAGAACCAGAGAAGAAGAAGATAATGAAGCAAGGTTTACGCCCAGTTGAAGCAGTAGGTTGCCAACACAGTCACCGATCATGCCTTCATCTTCTGCTGCTGCTACTTCATTTTCTTATTCTTCTTTTCTTTCTTTTGCCCGTCTCCATCACTCTATAATTTCCTCTCTTTTTCGTTGAACACTGCTATGTGTTTCTCTTTCTTTCTTTTGTATTCCTTTTGAATTCCTAAGCCCCTTACGTGGCTAGCATTGGAAATGATGAAAGGTTTTAATATTTTAATAAAAGCAAAAAATTTCAGCCATTTGATTTAGATCTTTAACTAATCCTACAAGCACAAAATATTGATGTGACCAACCTTTTATTGGTTTTCATCTAAGCCTACAATTAATATCACTTTTTCATTTACCAATAATCACTCACCACATCAGTAGTTTGTAAATTTTTTTGTAAAATAGTTTGTATCTCTAACATTATTTTTAGATCTTTTTTCAGCTTAGCCCAACATGATGTCACGTTCATTGATAGATGCAATAAATATTTTAAGTATTTTTAATGGTAATGTTAGTATCACAATATTTTATACAATTTTTTGCTATAATTTGACACATGACAATATGTGAGTAATTGAAAAAAAAAAAAAAAAATTGTGGGTCAACATTTATACCACTCACATCTCGTCATATGGCAAATTATGGCAAAATTTGTATAAAATGTTATGGTACTATCATTGCTCTAATAATAATTATTACAGTATTTACAGCTAAGTATATAATAATTATTAAATAATTATTTCAATTTAAAATTATTAAATAATTTAAAAATCTTATTTTATTTAATTTGAGTGTCTTTCTAATTCTTATTGTAAGGACACAATTTGGCTCCCAAGCCTAAAGGATAAATGAACTTAGGCCCAAAGAGCCCAATACAATGAATTTGTAGAGAAGATTGGAAAACTGGATTATAATGAGTTAAGCAACAAGTAAAGTGAATCCAAATAACAAGAAAATGAAAATAAACTAGTTTAATCTAAAGAAAATCGTTCTCGTCTGATTTTAAAAACCTTAAACCTCTTTCTTTTATGACTCATTGAATGGTCTAGGTTTGAAAACCATGGATCCATGCCTGCTAAATATTAGTATAATCCAATAGAAAACATAAGTTTGTCTTGCCATGGCGCCTTGTATAATTGAGGATGATTTAGACAAGTGGGTATGAATTTTAATTTATAAAAGAAAAATATTTTTAAAATAAAATGTGGTCATAGATTAACCAAGGTAAACAACAAAAACAAAAAGAACCTGTTTGACACGAAATTTTTTTAAGTATTTCCAGAGTACGAAAAATGGTACTCTCTCCTCTCATATTTATGGTCACCATAAATGTGAGACAAGGAAGCATCATTTTTCATGGTCATTAATATGATAGGATTATT
The DNA here is from genome assembly GCF_002906115.3 of Quercus suber. Classification (NCBI taxonomy): domain Eukaryota; kingdom Viridiplantae; phylum Streptophyta; class Magnoliopsida; order Fagales; family Fagaceae; genus Quercus; species Quercus suber. The sequence goes on from NW_027069547.1 coordinate 1,374,551, forward strand.
TGTTGGACACATTATATTACTCCTATATTATATGAATATTGTTAAAGTAATGATTAAAGGGATTGAATATACATTATCATCTGAATGTGTACCCAATTTTTATCCATCTATTAACTATATAAAAAGTGGCTATGCCGCTACAATGTTTATGCACTGTTCATTCAACGTATCCCACTGTTCATCTACAGTGGAAATTTGGTGAGGCACTTTGACTTTTTTTTTTTAATTTTTTTAATTTTTTTTTTAAGTTTCGAACAGTAGCTACAAATTTCACAATTATTGAGGTGTCAATTTTTTATAAATCAAAATAAAATAATAAAATATGAAATTGTGACTAACCACAACTGAAAATAAATGTTTTGTGAAAATGTTGTGACAGTTTTTAAATGAATGTGTAAAAGTTACAGTACTTTTGGTTTGTTCAAGTGGTACTGTAGCTACAATAGCTACAACATTTTTTTCTTCAGTCTTCCTTTTGTACTTTTTTTCTTTTAAATATTTATAAGAACCTGTATATATATTGTTATACTGACACAACAAATTTCACAATATTTTCACAATTATTGAGGTATTAATTTCTTATAAGTCAAAATAAAATAATAAAATATGAAATTGTAACCAATTACAACTAAAAATAAATGTTTGTAAAAATCTTGTGACACTTGTTAGGTGAATATGTAAAAGTACAGTACTTTTGGTTTGTTCAATATGTACTGTTCATCACTTTTTTTTTTTTTTTTTCCCCAGTCATCGATTTGTGCTCTTTTTTCTATAGTATTTTTGCACTGTTTATACAACATTTTTCACTGTTCATCTACAGTTCTATTTTGGTTAGCCACTTTGTCTTTTTTTATTTTATTTTATTTTTTTAAAAGTTTTGAACAATAGCTACATTTTTTTTTTGAATCTTCCATTTGTACATTTTTTTTCTTTTATATATATTGTTATACTAATATAACAAATTTCACAATATTTTCACAATTATTAAGATGTCAATTTCTTATAAGTCAAAATAAAATAATAAAATATGAAACTGTGACCAACCACAACTGAAAATAAATGTTTTGTGAAAATGTTGTGACACTTGTTAGGTGAATGTGTAAAAGCTACAGTAGTTTTGGTTTGTTCAATATATACTTTTTTTTTTCCTCCAATCATCAATTTGTACTCTTTTTTCTACTAACTATATAAAAAGAGGCAATGCTTCTACAGTGCCCTTTTTGGTGTAGTGAGCCATTTTTTTTCCCCAAGTTTTGAATAGTTGCTACAGTGCCACTTTGGTTTGTTCAAGTGGCATTGTAGCTACAACGTTTTTTTTTTTTTTTTTTTCTTCAGTCTTCCATTTGTACTTTTTTCTCTTTTTGGCACTATAGCTACAGTAGCTACAGTTTTTTTTTTTTTTTTAGACTTTTGTTTGTACTTTTTTTTTCTTTTAAATATTTATAAAAACCCCCATATATATTGTTATACTAATACAACAAATTTCACAATATTTTCACAATTATTGAGGTGTCAATTTCTTATAAATCAAAATAAAATAATAAAATATGAAACTGTGACCAACCACAACTGAAAATAAATATTTTGTGAAAATGTCGTGACACTTGTTAGGTGAATGTGTAAAAGTTAAAGTACTTTTGGTTTGTTCAATATGTACTGTTCATCGCTTTTTTTTTTTTTTTAGTCATTGATTTTTCTCTTTTTTTCTATATATAAAAAGAGTGAATAGGCTCATAAATAGTATTATGAACAGTATTTTTGGTTTAGTACTTGCCTTTTTCCTCCTTTTTTCTCCTTCAAGTTCACCAACTTGGTTTGAGCTTTTTTTTTTTCTTTTAAAGGATCTTTAGGTATTTACTTTTTACTTGTAATGTAAGCTTACATTGTATACACACAAAAAGTAGCATATATTATATACATTTGCAAAAAAAAAATTCACAAATTTTGCAAATGAATACAACATTTACCAATTTTTATGTGTTTACAATATAAATTTACATTGTAGATGCAATGTATATTTCTATATATAAAAAGAGTGAATGAGAAAAGTTACAGTAATTTCGCTACAGTAGTTTTGGTTTGTTTAACTTTCACTATTTCGTTGGTCTTTTTTTTTTTTTTTTTTTGTGAATGCATAAAGTTGTATATTTGCTATATTAATTTTGGTTTGTCCACAATAATTTTCACAACACTTTCATAACAAATTAGATATGGTAAATTGTTATTGGTTCTAATTTTAACTTACCAATGAAACTACTTTTTCGCCCATCAATAACAACTTGCAGTAACCTACTATTTATGATTTGTTGTGAAAATATCATAAACATAACTTTTTTGGTGTGAAAAATGTTAAAACATCTTGATGTTGTCACAATATTTTCAAAATTATTGAGCTGTTAATTCTTTACAAGTTAAAATAAAATACAACAAAATTATAAAGGTATTATGAAAATGTTGCGTCATTCTGTTGTGTTTTTAGAAATTTTTTCTTGATTTAATCAACTTTGTTGAGCTAATATTCACTATTCCATATACAATTTTCTTGGGTTGACTTTTTGTATATTTTTTTCTTTATACACTATTTTAAGTAAAAACACATAGTTTTGCACACAAAAACAAAAACAAAAACTTAGGAAAAAATTTTTTTTGATCCTTTATGTTTGGGGTAGTTTACAATTCTTTCTTAAACTTTAAAATCAAGCACTTTTTCCCTTAATATTTTGAAAAAGAGAAAATATGTCATATTATTATTCTTTCAGTTAAACTCTAATAAAAGCTTATGATTCTTAAAATATTTTAATATGTAATGTCTAAATTACTCCTGCTAATTTTAACATTCTAAAAATTTTCTTTACGTATTTTGAGTTTTAAATGATAAAAATTCTTAGAAATTTAGAATGATGATATTCGATGACACAAGCCTTTTGTTATCTTTTTTTTTTTTTTTTTTAATTTCTTAGAAAAACTCAGTTGTTTATTGTTGGAAGATGATGATATTCATTAAAATTCTTAGAAGTTTTTAGAGAATAGATATATTTTCTTTAGCAAGTAGATACTAAAAAACTATTATAGTTAAATAAATATTTAAATGTTAAATAGCTATCCTAACTTTGTGGTTGATCAAAATTCTTAAACAAATGAGAATAACTTTTTACGACATAATTATCAAAATTCTTAACATTAATGTCTCTTTTGATTAATATAAATCTCTATATACTTTAAAAATCAAATGATTTATATCTTTGTTTTGTAATACAATTAAAATCTAGAATTGACTTTAATTACTACAATACTTTTTTTTCACGGCAAGCACGTTCCTTGCACATGCTGCCCTACCTAGTTATTTAATCAAGTGGCAATAGTAGGCTACACAACAAAGAAAACCTTTTCGTTTTCGTCTCATTGGTTGACCAGACCTCCCTCTTAACCACATGGATTTAGTACAAATTAAGTAGATATGCTTTTTGGGAAAATCTCAACTGAGTGACCCAAATTTAATAAATAAAATATGTAGCTCATTATTGTATAAGAGTTGTGATTCTCTTCCCTTGGATGGAAGGGAGAAGGGTATTCCAACCACCTTTCTCTTTACTCTTTTCTTTTCTCCCTTCGTTCCAAACATACCCTTCATTTGAATAGAAGGGATAAGAGCATTACATCGACCATTTTCTCTACTCTTCTCTTCATTCCCTCCACTCCATACATACCCTTCATTTGAAAAGACCTTTGTGATTTATGTATTATGTTTACATTTAAAGAGCCTGTTGAGGGTTTCGAATAGGTTTCAGATCATGGTTGTTCTTTTTTTATTCAGTATCTATGTATCCTTTTTGTTATTGATGAGTAGATCAAAGTTGAGGTTTTATGAGTTTTATATATATATATATATATAAATGGTTAAAAGAGGAAATTTAAGATAAAATATCCTTGGAATGGTACTACAAAGTTTACAAGCCCCCGAATCCTAGAAAATGTTCATCAAATCTCTTTGAAAATCATTATGTTGGACTCTTTTCTCTTTAATAAAATGCCTTGTTAATCAAATAATTAGTTCCTCTATTGCCTTACGTATAAAAGAAAGCCTAAATTTTTGTTTTCATGGACTATGTATTAGAGTTTAATTTCATCCATTACTTTCATAAATAAAAATAAAAAATAAAAAACTCATTCATAAGTCATTACTATGTATTAGGAGTTTATGGTATCTTTGCATTAGAACCTATTCCTTCTCCCTTATGTGTGTGTGTGTTTGTTCTTAAAAATAAGATAATATAACTAACTATTTATTAGATCAGTTTAGTTTTTTAAAACAGTTTTTGAAAAAGTAAAAGCAATCTAATATTTTCTTTACTTCTTGTCAAAATTGATTGATACAAATTTTTTGGATGGTAAGGGAAAGGGTGATGCTAAACTATTTTCAAAATTTGAGGATTAAATTAGCATAATCTATCTGTTAAGACAAAATTAAACTTGGACACAGTTCACGATCAGAATCGTAAGTTTGTCCATAATAAAATATATTAGCACGTATTCAGCAAAAAAAAAAAATACATTAGCACGTTATTGGTATAAGATTCGTAGTTCTCTTCATCTGGAAATAAAACCAGAGCTTGTGATTTATGTATTCTGTTCCACTTTAAGAACTTGTTGAAAGTTTTAGGTTTTAGATCAAGGTTGTTCTTTATTATTATTATTTATTCGTTTTGTTGTTGATGAGCTTATCATAGTTAAGGCCAGGCTGCCAGTGTATGGTTTTAGCAAGAAAATAGTTGAGGATTTTTTTTATTATTTAACATTAAAGAGGAAATTTAAGATAAATTAATATTCCCAGTAAATATCAACAAATTCTTGAAAATGTTTGATAATCACGGTGAAAATCATGAAATTTGACTATCTGCTCTTTGTTTTTTTTTTTTTTTTTTTTTTTTTTTTGTTAATGTTTTATGTTTGAAAACAAATACACAAACAAGGAAGAGGGAATGAGGTTCTACATACCAAATACTCCACTTAGAAAACTATGATAATTTTTTATTTTTAAAGAAATGTGAGGCAAGTTACAATACTCAAATATTACACACAACTTTTATTTGACTATTTGTTTTTTGTTTTAATTAGATAGTTAGTTCCTCTATTGCTTTCTCTGTTAAAAACAAACCTGACTTTTTATTGTGGTTCATTGACTATATATCAGACTTTAATTTCATTCATATTTATTTCTTTAAAAAAAATTGATTATGTCAATTTAGTTTTATAAAACACCGATTGTAGCATTTAGGCAAATTTGTGACACCTCCACATATAGGATTATTGGGGTCAAGCAAGTACCATCGTCACCGTGCAATGGATATAGTGGGCCTGCTCCTGTACAAGTCCATTGGGCCTAGCATAGTCCAACTAAATGTAGCCTGAGGCTATAATATTCAAGAAATTTTGCAACACCCCTATGCAAAGGTTTGCTATAGTTAAGCAAAATCCCATTGTGACTGAGCAATAAACATGTCAAGTCCACTTCAATCCAGTTTTTGTAGACCTGGAGCCTGGTGACCGACTACAGAGTTGCAGGTCATGACCCATTGTTTGATTAAATCAAATATTCAACCAAAGGTAATGAGAATAGTCTTGGGATGCAACTCAACATAGGTAGAAAATGTTACTCAATGCTACTATTCGTGTTAGAAAAATGTTACTCAATGCTACTAATCGTGGATGTCACTCAACGTGACCAAGCCAAACGTTTGATTCTGATGAGAAATCGCTCAACTCCAAAGCAAGACACAAATTTTTCTAAATCAAATACTCTCTAGTCTCTATCACTTCTGATTTCTCATCGATGTAAATGTAGGTGATTACATTGCATGAAAGTTAAATGCTTACAATCAATTCAGGACAACTTCCAACGAAAAGGCAACTTCCTGGCAAATCCTGCATCTCCCAATAATTATTAGGCTATAAAAAACTACCAATAAGAGTCCATATATAACTTTTCCTAAATAATGATTACAAATAAAAGATAAATACAATCATAAAATAAATGACACATATTGTTCACATGATGCCACATAAGTTTTCACTACCCTCCTGCATCACACGGCTTGAAAAGAAGCATTTGTAAGAAGTCAAAACATGTCACAACCACATTAATTTTCCTCTACTATTGCCTTTATATTAAATGCAATAAGATCGGAGGACTATCTGGCCTTTTGCCCTTAAATTTTTTTTATTTAGCAATTTGCCCATATTTCGAAACTATATAGGAATATGCCCTGTTTCGATACTCGATTACCTTAAAATTGAGTTTCAATGAAATACTCGATTCGTAGAAAATCGAGTTATGCCCGATCAAACTTAATAAAATTAAAAATTAAAAAAAAAAAAAATTTTGCATGGAACTCGATTTTATGAAAATCGAGTATTAAAACACCACTATAGGGCTTAAAAACGTCACTATAGGGCTCCCTAAACTTGGTATGGAATAATCAAACTTATAAAAAATTTGCAGGAAAACGCCACTATAGGGCTCCTTAAACATGGTATGGGGCAATCAGACTTATAAAAAAATATGTAGGAAAACACCACTATAGGGCTTAAAAACGTCACTATTGGGCTCCCTAACTTGGTATAGGGCAATCAAACTTATAAAAAAAAAAATTGCAGGAAAACGCCACTACAGGGCTCCCTAAACTTGGTATAGGGCAATCAGATTTATAAAAATAAAAAATAAAATAAAAAAAATAAAAAAATTGCAAGAAAATGCTGCTATAGGACTTAAAAACATCACTATAGAGCTTAAAAATGTCACTATAGGGCTCCCACTTATAAAAAAAAATTGCATGGAACTCAATTTTCTAATTTCAAGTTCCATGCAATTTTTTTTTTTTTTATAAGTTTGATCGGGCATAACTCGATTTTCTACGAATCGAGTATTTCATTAAAACTCAATTTTAAGGTAATCGAGTATCGAAACAGGGGCACGCCCCTATATAGTTTGCAAACATGGGCAAATTGCTAAATAAAAAAAAATTAAGGGCAAAAGGCCAGATAGTCCTAAGATCGGAACCATTCTTCTACTGTTGAGGGAGTTACACCATGGAACACGTCCCCTCAATTGACTAAAAAGGATGGTGTTTTGTCATGATTTTATCCTGATTTTAAGGGAGATAATTTCACCATTCTTCACCCATATAACCCTTATAAATACCCCTCAAAACCAAAGGAGAATGTATGTCTTTACCAATATTTTCCAACATTAACCTACCATGTCTTTCTAAAATGAGCTTTGACTTGCCTCCTACCAACTCTCTTAATTATTTAATTATGTTTGCACGTTGTCCTTCCATTATAAACCTTTGGTTATTAAGGAGTTGTTTGGTACCTGCTTTTAAATAACAATTTCAATATTTAAATAACAATAACACTTCTAAACACGTATTTCTATAACATTCAAACATGTATTTCCATAACACTGAAAATTGAACAATAATAATTAAACACTGCTACCAGGCGGCCCTAAAACTTTGGACATTGGATTGCCTTACTCAATCTTTTGTTGTGATATATGTTCCTAAAATCCATCCACCTATAGAAACAAACCATGAAGAGTTACTCAATTAGAATGATTCTACCTGTTCTTTTGATACCAATAATAGATATTTCAACATCTAGTATTATTGTGTTGGATTTGTTGAGGGTGATATAGGAAAATGAGTCAACCTATGATATGGTATTTGGAGGAAGGATGGTATTAAGGCACATGTGAGTGACATATGGATGAAGTTAGGTTGAAGGGTTGCAATGATCATATCTAACATGATGTGTAAGTGAGTAGAATCATGAACACACATACCAAAAGATTTGGATTTCATTTTCTGTACTTATTTCTTCTCAAATCATGTACTCATTATTATTTTTTTCCAACTCATTTTCTATTTGGCACCAATTTTGGTTTTTTTTTTTTGGGGGGGGGGTGCTTAAATCCTTCTATTTTCTAATAAAACCAACAATCACCTTATCACCCACTAGAAACCATCCATAACTCCAAATCTTCATAATCCATTGAAACCCAACCACAACTCCATAAACAAACAAAACCAAAACCCACTAGAACCACTGTGGCAAGCCAAAACCCAACCCAGATCTCCACGTCGCAAGCCATAATCCATCGAAAAAAAAAAAAAAAAAACAACCAAAACTCAGCCCAAATCTCCACCAAAAAAAAACCATTAATACAAACAAATTTCATGAAATCCTAACATCAAATAGAAAAATGGGATATAGAGATGAAGTTAGCAAAACACAACACAACCCACAAATGAACCCAAAGCATACACCAACTCCTAGAAAATAGACCACTATTAGTGAGTAGTGACCATCGGCCAAGGGACCGATCAAATTTTGCTTAAGAAAGAGTGAGATCGATATATATATATATATAGAGAGAGAGAGAGAGAGAGAGAGAGAGAGAGCGGTTGGTCATAGCAAGTAGTAGTAAGGGTGGTGGTGGTGGCTGTACAGCAAGAAAAGAAAAAAACAAAAAACCAAACTGATGAGTAAAAAAACTAATTAGTGCCCCCATAAAATTAAATTAAATTAAATTAAAAAAAAAAACAATGACAACAACAACAAACAAACAAAATGATAAGTGATAATATCATAATAAGACAAAAAATCAAAGAAGAAAAGACTAAAAAAATTAACGTTGTGCTTTAGGAGCTTTTGCTCCTTAGTTTCTTTTGAGTTTTCTCCCTAATTTGTGGAAATTGAGTTTTGGTAGGCCTAAGGACAAAACAAGGCCCACCATTTTGTCCAGCCCCTCCCCTTTCCTATCCCAACTAAATACACCTCCCTCCCATTTTTTTTTCTCCTTAATTTTCTATCCTCTCACTTTTCACCCCAACCAAACGAGCTCTCATAGTAGGAACTAACCTCTAATCCTCTCCTTCCCCAATGAAAAACTAAACAAAGATAGTGATAGAGCCAAGATGTCTATAGGAGACAACCTTAAAAGTAAAATTAATTCCGAAAATATTAACAATATAACTACCAAAGTTGTCAACATCTCCGTTTCACAATTATGAAAAATCCAATATGTGAGAAAAATTGAGCCCAAAAGGTCATTTTCACATAAATGTAAAAATTTCATAATTGACTTCGGGTTAAAATCTACATCATAATAACTCATCATGAAATTAAAGGATACTATGGTCTTTTTTGAGCAAAAATTAATGTTTTAAATTAAAGGGATAATTATAGATTACCCACCTATGGTTTAGTCCGAATTTAACTTACCCACTCGTGGTTTTATTTTTGACACTTTACCCACCCGTGGTTAATTCCGTCTATTCTCTGTAACCCACCTCTAATTTTTCCGTTACTCTAACAAGTTTCATCAAAAAAATCAAACAAGAAATCAGATCAAACACTCATCTCCCACACACTCTCTACGCCTGCTCACCCACTTGGGATCTTAGATGCTACAATGCCACCCACTTGATTTATTAGACTGAGAATCATCTGGGTTTTGATCGTGCAAGGAAACTGAATTTCCTAATCTGAAAGTCAAACCTTTCCAAACAATTCCAATAATGCACCTGCTCAAAAAAAAAAAAATTCCAGAAACACCAAAATTGAAGTAACAACGTGGAATTTCCCAAATCACAAACCACCTTGCAATAAACCCCACAATAATCAAAAACCCCAAACAAAAAAGGAAATTGAATTTCCTAATCTGAAAAAACACAAACACTTTTACATCAAACCCCAGAAAATTCAAACCCTAAAAAAAATAATCAAGAAAAACCCAAACAGAATATTTCCCCCACAATCAACGAAAAACCCTAATATAAAACCCTAATATTCAAGTAACAATATTGAGTTTTTCAAAAGAATCAAAACAGAAAAAAATAAAATCACAAACCCCAGAAAAAGAAAATCAAACAATAAAGAAAACCAAAACCAAAATGAAAAAGAAAATTATAGTCTACAAATTGCTTTAAAAATGAAAGTACCTTTCAATTTGAGTTAGTGGAAGAAGACAACAAAACCTCTAGTGTATTGTAAATTGCAATGCTTGTTTCTGACCAAAACAAGTTGTTTTAGTTTCAGAAAGAAGCTTTCTCCTTGTGGGTGTTTTCAAAATCAATGGGGGCATGTTTGTGTTTGAGAGAGAGAGAGAGAGAGAGAGAGTGTGTGTGTGTGTGTGTGTGGCATTGTAGCATCTAAGATCCTAAATGGTTGAGCAAGCGTAGAAAGTGTTCGGAAGAGGAGTGTTTGATTTGATTTCTTGTTTAATTTTTTTTATGAAACGTGTTAGAGTAATGAAAAAATTAGAGGTGGGTTACGGAGCATAAACGGAATAAATCATGGGTGGGTAAAGTGTCAAAAATGTTAGGACATATGTGATTCACTTATTAGGAACATATGTCACTATTTTATGTAGTTGGCTATCCCTTTGACAAAACGCACTTTACTTGTATTTGGGTAGATCTAGGATGTGTTTAATACTTCAAGAAACCTTGTTTCAAGATCAAGTGTTGAAGACATGCAAGTTTGTCCAAGATTCAAGTGAGAAAGTGTTGAATTGTAAAGCTTGATAACTACTCGACACCTCATGACAGCTAGGCTATCTATCAAGTTCTTCAGTTGATTGTTATCGCAATCTCGATAGCTTCTCGACAGCTAGTCAATCGATCGAGAAAGCTTCTGTCTTCGCAACACCTGCTCGATAGCTATATCTATCGAAGTTTAAACCTTGACACCTTCTTGACACCTGGCTATTTGTCGAGGTTATGAGAATTCAGATTTTCAGATCTAATTTTTGGCCCATGATGACATGTATGTGTAGAGTTTCTTTTCTCACAACCCTAGACCCATATAAGGCTTATTTTAGAGGCCGTCACATATAAGAATACGAGGAGAACATATGCAAAAGGTGACCAATGTCTTATTCTCTCAATAAGAAGCTACTGCGTCTATGCACCTTAAGGTTTTGTAACCAAGTACTTCTTGATCTTCATTGTTATAAAGTGAAGAACTTTGCAGCCAACATTCTTCTTCTTTTAGTTGGTGATTAAGTTGCATACTAGAATCCGCGCAATTGGTTAGTCATGTACTAGGATTCGTGCATCAAAGGGTGGCGTTCATATATTGAAAAGTTCAGAGGCTGTGAAGCGGTAGAAGGTTTCTGTTATGAGTTCATCTATGAGGATTGTATAGTCTAGGGACAAGGTTTTGTACTAGATTTGAAACTTCTCTTTACTATAGTGGATTGCTTTTCGAGAAGGTTTCCCCCCAAGTTTTTTACTGTGAAACTAGTTGGTTTCATTGGTTTTCTTAGGTCATCATATCGTGTCTTATTTATTTTTTCGTTGCATGTTTTTGACATGATATTGATGTTTGTTTATTTTAACAAGTTTTATTCATAAAAAATTTAATTAACAACTTGAATTTAAAACTTGTTAATTCTATCAACCAAAATCTAAATTTCCTAACAAGTGGTATCAGAGCGAGTTCACTCTGATTGGATTAATTTTCTGAGTGTGATCTTTGACCCCCGTTGTCATGGATCGTGGACAATCTCTTTTGATTCTTCCTTTATTTTATGGAACTAATTATGCATACTAGAAAATTCATATGAAAGCTTTTTTGCAGACTCTAGGTGAACAGGTATGGCAAGCTGTTGAACTTGGTTGGATTAAGCCAAAGGAAGCGTCGGTGGATTGGGATGATGCAACAATCATAGCAGCAAATTTCAACAGTAGGGTTTTGAATGCTCTATTTTGTGGAGTGACCAATGAAGAATTCAAGAAAATATCATACACGAAAGTTGCCAAGGAAGCATGGACCATTCTTGAGACCACCTATGAAGGTACCAAGGCAGTAAAGACTATGAAGCTTTAAAGACTCACTAGTAGTTTTGAAGAAATAAAGATGGAAGAGGATGAGATCTTTGATGAGTTCTATGCCAAACTCAAGGATATTGTGAATTCTGCTTTCAACCTTAAAGAATCTATAGCAAAATCCAAAATTGTTAGGAAAATTCGTATGAAAGTTTTTTACAGGCTCTAGGTGAATAGGTATGGCAAGCTGTTGAAGTTGATTGGATTAAGCCAAAGAGAGCACTGGTGGATTGGGATGATGCAACAATCATAGCAGAAAATTTCAATAGTAGGGCTTTGAATGCTCTGTTTTGTGGACTGGCCAATGAAGTATTCAAGAAAATATCATTCACGGAAGTTGCCAAGGAAGCATGGACTATTCTTAAGACCACATATGAAGGTACCAAGGTAGTAAAGACTGTGAAGCTTCAAAGACTCACTAGTAGTTTTGAAGAAATAAGAATGGAGGAGGATGAGATCTTTGATGAGTTATATGTCAAACTCAAGGATATTATGAATTCTGCTTTCAACCTTGGAGAATCTATAGCAGAATCCAAAATTGTTAGGAAAATCCTTAGGTCCTTACTTGAAAGATTACATGCTAAGATCATTGCTATTGAAGAAGTGAAGGAAATTGATAAAATTCATTCGATTGAGCTTGTAGGGAACCTTCAAACCTATGAGATGAGATTAGGCTCAACGAGAAAAGGTGGAAAGAGCAAAAACTTGGCTCTTAAGGGTATAGAGGAAGAGATTAAGGACTCTGAAGATGAAGATGAAAGTGAAGATGATGATGAGGATCTAACTTTCATAACTGATGAGATTATCAAGCTTCTTCAGTTTAAGCAATCTAAATCCTCAAGGAAAGGCAAGAATAAGAAACCTCTCATCCAATGCCATGAGTGCAAAGGTTTTAGTCATATCAGGATAAAGTGTCTAAATTACCTCATGAAAGAAAAGACCAAAAAGTCAAAAGATAAAGGGTTGGTTGCTACCTGGAGTGATACTGAGAATGACTCTTTTGATGAGTTTGTGGATGAATGTTGTCACGTTATAGCCTTTGCTACCACAACCGATAAGGTGATTATGGAGAGTGCTAGTGACAGTGAGGATTCTTCTTCTGATGAAGTATCCAAGAAGATGACCATTTAGGAAGTTTATTATAAGCTATGCACTGAATTTATAAAATCTGAAAATACTTCTCATCATTATAGAAAAGAGCTTAATGAGGTTAGACTACAAGGTTGGTTGAGACTCTTGTTGTGAAGAACACCTCATTAGAAGAGAATGTCAAGAATCTTGAGGTTGAACTTAGTCAAGTTAGAACTCAAATAGAGAGGATATCTAGTGCAAAGTTTGATGAGATATTGAGTGCTCAAAAGCCTAGTTCTGATAAGACTGACTTAGGATATGTTGTTTCCTCCAGCCCCTCCTCTTCCACGGCTTCTAGATCAAGAACTATCTTTGTACCCCAATCTGAGAAAGGTGATAAAGGTGTGAAATTCAAAACTGATTTGTCTAATTCTAACTCCTTTATTAAACCTCATGTTTGTTACCATTGTGGTGTTGCTGGCCACATTCATCCTAATTGTTTGAAATTGTATCCTCATAAACAATTGTCTAAATGGTCACAAGTTTCTTCTCAAGGACCTACACCTTTGTTTGGAGAGTTATTAAAAGTCTTGAACTTTTTAACTCAATTTCAGGAGAATTATAATTCTTCTATGTCCTTTAGTAGACATACTAGGACACGTGCCTTTTCATCTTCACGGCCAAAGACTCGTACTGTGTAAGTGAGAAATGAGCCTAAGACTTAATTTTCTTTTCTGTTTGTCTTCTACTTTAATTCTTTCTATCTAAAGTAGGACTCTTTTTGCTTGATTTCTTATCTATTTTTGGAATCATGCTTTCATGCATCTGCACCTTTCTATCACGCCTTCATGCATATGCATCTTTCTTTCATGCTTTCATGTTATTTGTATGTTTTTGTTTGGTTGTTTAGTTTTTATTTTGTTTTGTTTTCAAAATAAAAATAAAAGAGAAAAAAATACAAAAACAATATGTGCTTGTGTATATTGGTATCTGTGTACCTTGGATGTCCATTGAAACAAAATTTCCTAAACTTTGTATCTCTTGTAGCTTAGATGAGCATCTCCATGCATAACTAAGCAAGTGAGTTTTGTGGCTCTTATTTGTGATGAGTAATATTAAATTATCTCTTGGATTTAACACTCATATCACTCTTTTTGACGAGAAGAACTAGAAAATCCTAAGAGAAAGACATAAATAACCATCTCACCACTGTTGCTCACCAATCATGAAAGATATCTGTATGCTTCGGCATAACAAAAGTGTGATGTCAATGACATTTGTATGTTTCGGCATAGCAAAATTGGAATGTCAAATATCATTGGATATTTCTTTTCTCTCTCTTATATGCACATGCATGATATGCTAAAATAAAAGAAAAAAATATGCAAAGAAAATAAAAAGCAAAAAGGTAAAAAAAATGCTTTAAATATGATTGTAAGTGTGTATTCTAGGAGATGCGGGGGTTATAGGATGTACCTCAAAGGTGACAGTCCCTATTAAACAGTTATGATTGTGTGTGAGTTAAAGTAATTTTCTCATATCTCAAATCGTCATAACATGTATACACTTATACAACCTTGCGATGTTTTTCACACACAACACGTAATATTCTTTGCTACTCTTGATACATGTGTAGGTCCAATGTGATTTGGCCATCACAAGGTTTTACATGTGTTAATATATGCTCACTAAACTGTCTTGACTTGTTTTTGAAATATAAAATTTGTTAAACTTGTTTAGTGTGTGTGTGTGTGTGTGTGTGTGTGTGTGTGTGTTTTGGGATCAATGTGCTTAACATTTTTCTTGTTGAGAGATTTGTTTTTCACATGGTTTGCATCTTTCTATTATTTTGTCATCCATAGCATCTTGTTTCTTTACATTCATGCATTTTTATGAATTTCTTGTGTCCCCTTGATCATCTTTATATTTCTCGGGTGAAGCTTTCTAACTTCTTGTACCATTTGTCAATCATGACAAAAAGGGGGGAGAAATTATGGAGAATATGTGGTTTCTTTTAAAGATTCTACATGTTATGGGGAGAAATACATGCCTTTGTAAGGGGGAGATGTGTTTCATCTTATTGGAGGGGTGTTTACCTCCTTCTTGTTATAGGAGCTTCTTTTAGCTTCTTTCTTTTTGTACACCGGTCTTGTGACCATGTTTATATACATTGTGTTTATCTTTGATATTTATTTGCTATTGTATGTTTCTTTCACCTACATTTACATGTGTTGTTTCTTTTCAATCTTTATACACGTGTTTATTATTAATTTGAATGCAATCTATTATTTATGTTTCACACTAAGATGCCTTGATGAGTTTTGTTTAAAGTGTTTCAAAAATACAGGTTGTCAAAGTCTACTTGCCATAAACTTTCTTCTTGCAAAGTTTTTGAATAGTTTGTGTTAGGATAGATTTTATTGTATTCAATAAGTGAATATAAGTTGAGTGATTTATGACTTCTTTCATATGTTCATTTGTTTGTTGTGATTTTGTCATAAATTACCAAAGGGGGAGATTGTTAGGACATATGTAATTCACTTGTTAGAAACATATGTCACTATTTTATATAGTTGGCTAATCCTTTAATAAAACGTATTTTACTTGTATTTGGGTAGATCTAAGATGTATTTAATGCTTCAAGAAACCTTGTTTCAAGATCAAATGTTGAAGACATGCAAGTCTGTCAAAGATTCAAGTGAGAAAGTGCTGAATTGTAAAGCTCGATAGCTTCTCGACACCTCTCGACAGCTAGGCTATCTATCGAGCTCTTCAGTTGATTGTTATCGCAATCTTGATAACTTCTCGACAGCTGGTCGATCGATCAAGAAAGTTTCTATCCCCTCGACACCTGCTCGACACCTATTCGATAGCTGTATTTGTCGAAGTTTAAACCTCGACACCTGGCTATCTGTCGAGGTTACAGGAATTCAGATTTTCAAATCTGATTTTTGACCCACGATGACATGTATGTGTAGGATTTCTTTTCTCACAACTCTAGACCTATATAAGACTTATTTTAGAGGCCGTTACATATGAGAATACAAGAAGAATATATGCAAAAAGTGACCAATGTCTTATTCTCTCTGAAAGAAGCTACTGCGTATGTGCGTCTTAGGGTTTTGTAACCAAGTGATTCTTGATCTTCATTGTTGATGAAGTGAAGAACTTTGCAGCCAACATTCTTCTTCTTCTAATTGGTGATTAAGTCGCGTATTGGGATCCACGCAATTGATTAGTCACGTACTGAAATTTGTGCATCAAAGAGTGGCATTCATATATTGAAGAGTTCAGAGGTTTTAAAGCAGTAGAAAGTTTCTGCTGTGAGTTCATCTACGAGAATTGTAGAGTCTAGGGATAAAAATTTTGTACTAGATCTGAAACTTTTCTTTACTATACTGGATTGTTTTTGGGGAAAGTTTCCCTCCAGGTTTTTTACTGTGAAACTAGTTGGTTTCATTAGTTTTCCTAAATCATCATATCTTGTATTATTTATTTTTCCGCTGCATGTTTTTGACATGATATTAGTGTTTGTTTGTTTTAAAAAGTTTTATTTATAATAAATCTAATTAACAACTTGGATTTAATACTTGTTAATTCTACTAACCGGGGTCTAAATTTTCCAACAAAAAATAAAACCACGGGTGAGAAAGTTAAATTCGGGCTAAACCATGTGTGGGTCATCTGTAATTATCCTTAAATTAAATTATGTGAAACCCCCATTTGTATTGGTTCAAAAAAATAGGTTCAAAATGATAATTCATGCATGTGATTAAATTTGGTTAATTTTCATTCATCTTTAAAGGACTAATTAGAAGTCCACTAACTCATTGGTTTAAATAGAAAATAATTATGGACGTTGTCAATATCCACTGTGTGCAAATATAGGGACTTTATTTGGTGGGCAATGGTGAAAGTCCGTGCTAAAGGAGTCAATGTTAATCATTGGGATTCTAAAGTGTAGATGTTAACCTATATCTATTATATTTTGTTACCAAACCTACGCCAATGGGACGGTCCAGGATCTCCTATACTAGGATCAAACTATTGTTTCAAAATATAAACATGAGTTTAGAAGTTTGGTTTCATGTAAGGGACTATGTCACGATGGTACTTTTTTTTTGGGACATATATATGGACTTTACTCAATGATAGATAAACCGGGATATTAACTTAGTTTTGGGGGTGCAATGTCCTATCATACCATGTCTACACCAAGAATGATGCAATTTTTTTTTTTTTTTTTTTTGAAGCAAGAAAAAAATACATTTTTTTTCTTCCACTAAAGGAATCCAAATTCTCCCTATTGAGTTTGGCATCCCATAATTTCTTGTAGCTTATGTGATGCCCTAGTTGATTAGATATTAAGTGAGTTAATTGAATTAGGATAAATTAAAGATGAGACAAAGGCAAAAAGTTTAAAGCTTCTAGCATCTCTCTTTTTTTCTTTTCCTTTTTTTTCTATGCATAATATATATATATATATATATATTGGTGTGAGTGTGTATTCCAAACACTTTTATTATTATTTATTTTTTAGCCGTTGGAAATTTATGAGTAAAATAGCCGTTGGACAATTATGAGAAAAATAGATGTTGGGGATTAATGAATAATATAGTTGTGGGGCCCATGGGCCTGATAGCCTCGGCCCATCATGTAGCAGGCCCAAGGCCCAGGCCGAGGAGTACAGGCTATTCAGGGCCAAGGTGAGGGAAAACCTTTCCTTCCCAATCCACACCGAGGACCACCTTATCCTCGGCCTGACGAGGGTAATTTTGGGGAGAGACTAACCCCAAAGTAAGCTGTCACTCTCACATTTAATGCATTCAACTAACCCCCCTGGCCGCATTAATGGGGAGGTAACCCCTTGGCAGGATAACGTTGATCAGAGTGAACCACTTGAGTACCGATAATACCTCTGATGGGACGGACGACCAGAAAAAAAGGCAAATAGATGATCAACAGATGGAAGAAGGGGATAGGAAGATAAAAACTATAAAAGAAAAGCTAGTAAAG
This sequence comes from Quercus suber, assembly GCF_002906115.3. Taxonomy (NCBI): domain Eukaryota; kingdom Viridiplantae; phylum Streptophyta; class Magnoliopsida; order Fagales; family Fagaceae; genus Quercus; species Quercus suber. Next base: position 1,392,532 of record NW_027069547.1, read on the forward strand.
TAAAGGGGGGGAAAAAAGGGAGAGAACAAGAAGGTCTCCTCGGCCACGGGCCGAGGAGCGTCCCCCATCTGTAAATGCACTCTTAGCATTTTTTATAAGAAAAGTTCGTGCATGGTGATCAACGGCCAGCACCTAAACCTTTCAATCCACCCTCTATAAAATTTATTGTTTGGGCTGGTTGGGCTGAAAACCCATTCATATTCAGGGTCAATCCAAATCGGATCCTTACAATTGGCGCCGTCTGTGGGAAGGATTAGGGTGCTGGCCGGCGCACCAGGTAAGTGTTCTAAGTTCTAAGTATTCGTTTTATAGTAAGTTGAAAAAGATAAGTGTTCTAAGCTCTAAGTATTCGTTTTACAGTAAGTTAAAAAAAAAAAGGTATATGGAAGATTTGGCAGTAAAAAAAAAAAGAGAAAACAAAACAAACAAAGAAAGATCTTGATATTATTATTTCATGCATAGAAAAATTACATATTACAATCAGAGGCTCAGGTAGGCCTGTTTTACAAGCAAATTTACGAGCTAATAGCCACCTGCTATTCCTACAATCAGAGGCCCAGGTGGAGCCGCCCTAAGGAGAAACTGGCCGGAGAGAAGTGTCAACCCGTGCTTTTATTGGCACCAAGAGAATGGGAGGGCTTGACAAGGGGTGGAGGAGGTGAAGGACAATCCTGTCTCCAGGCCCCCAACAACTTCCTTCTCGGCTAGGCGGAGCTGGAACAAAGAGAGGAGCAGATGCAGGGGCTCCGGGATACCCTTCCCCATGATGTTCCCTCGATTCTCTCCGTTCCTCTCAAGTGTTGGCCGTTGGAGACGGCAACACTCGAGCACCGCCCATGAGGTGAATTCGCACGCCTTCCTCGTCGGGGGTGTGCTCCGAGGAA